>NC_133383.1:30172863-30479013 GCF_049309525.1 Garra rufa
AGTTAATCTTAGTTTGCTGACATGAATCAATCAAAATGTCGATTTTGTCAGGCTGATATGCACCCATGAGATGGGCATAGAGAATGCCCATCCTGTTTGGGTATGCAACATTTACTAGAGGATATTGAGAAACCCTGTGCAGCAGCAGTAGGGTTAACATTACAGGAAAGGGTGCAGAGAGCTAGACATCTGACTGGTAGGAGGAAAGAGGTAGCCTCTAAAGGGCCCTCAGAAGAGAAACATCCTTATCAGCGAAAGAGAGGTCATACCCCTGATAATTCTAGTGGATCCTCTTGTTCGGACATAACTCAGAATAAACGTGGGAGGGAAACAGTAGTGCAGGAACCTAAGAATGATACCCAGTTACAAATTTTAGCAGCGTTACGTGATTTAGCTGGTAAGTTTGAAACACGTACAACGGCAGTTAGCAGACAGCCTTGTACCCGCCTGCCTGCAGCCTCTTTTGGTGATGAGTTGTCACACCAAGAAGGAAAAAGTGACCCAGTGGATATCATTTCACTGCATGCGAATGATTCCCTTTATGGTAGTGAGGGGAAGGATGAAGAGGATGACGAGGATGAATCCAGGTCTCGTGCTTCAGAGGAGGGAAGCCCACACTCTGACATCCTTTCTCGCATTTTAAGTGCAGCAAAAATTCTGGGTCTTGATACTAAAGAAGAAGCTACTGTTTCAGTTCCGCAACAGGGTGTGTGGACCAGTATTTCTCCTGCTCAGCCCCCCGTATCTATTCCTGTGGCTGAAGATTATTCCCAGATGTTGAGAAAAGCCTGGAATAACCCAAAAGAAGCACCCCAATTTAATGCAGGCTGTAGGCGTTTTGTCAAAATATGCCCCTGAGAGTGGTATGGGTAACATGCCTTCAGTGGAACGAGAGATTGCAGCCTTGACCACTTTGGGACCTGATCGGGTCACAGGTAATCCGAGATGCCCTGGTAGAGAGTGCCAAAAGACAGATCGACTAATGTGCCAAGCATATAATGCAGCTACGAGAGCAGCTAGATCGGGAAACGCCTTAGCGATAGTCTTGGCTGCTTTAAGAAAGGTGATCAGTTCAGAAGATCGTGATGCTATGAATCTGGTTGATGCAGCACTCATCACACAGTCACAGCTCACCAGAGATGTTGGTGCATCTATGTCTTCGTCAGATTTAGCCCAGAGGCAGATTTGGTTAGCTCAGACATCTTTGCCTGAAACCATAAGAAAAGAATTGACTAATATGCCAGTGGTTCCTGGTAGAGTTTTTCACCCTGACTCTCAGTCCTTGTTAGACACTGCTGACCAAGCGAGACGCAGAAGAGATTCTGTTCAACAAACATTTGGTCATGTTGGACAAACTAGATATGGCCATAAAAGTACTCAGCCCTTTCATCCCTCACATTTTCCTCGTTCAGAACCTTGGGGGTATGACAGAAGGAGAACTGGGACTTATCAGTCCCATTATAGGGGTACCAGACAATTTTACCGAGCCCCCCAAACTGACCAACCTCCAGCTAGGGGGGGGGACCTCTAAAGAAACGTACTCCCAGGGGTTCTAAACCCCGGGGAGGCCCTGCATAACGGTCATGGAGCCGCTGGGGCATGCTCCCAACTACACCTGGACAGTTGGGAGAAATGCACATCAGATCCCTGGGTCCTAGATATCATCAAGAAAGGATACAGGATACAGTTCCGGCGGCGCCCTCCTACTTTTTCAGGGGTTCATATGACCATAGTCAAGGACCCAGTCCAGGCACAAATATTAACCAACGAAATTGCAACCCTGTTACAGAAAGAGGCAATTGTTCAGGTAAGCACCAGCGAACAGCCCACTGGATTTTATTCAAAATATTTCCTGGTCCCGAAAAAGGATGGTGGACTTTGGCCCATCCTGGACTTACGACAGCTGAACCGATTCATAAAGGTGTTGCCTTTCAAGATGCTGACAACTGCTCAAATTTTAGAAGCCGTAGAGCCAGAAGAATGGTTCACTTCCATAGACTTAAAGGACGCATATTTCCATGTGCCCATCTGTCAAGACCATCAACCGTTTCTATGCTTTGCCTTTCAAGGTCGGGGGTACCAGTTCAAGGTCCTACCATTCGGCCTCTCGGTGTCAGCAGCCCTTCATCCTCTCCAGTGTGCGGGAATCAAAATTCTAGCATACTTGGACGACTGGTTAATCTGCGCCCCCACTCGCAGTCAAGTTCTAAAGAACACAGAAATGGTAATTCAGCATGTTCAGGCTCTTGGTCTCAAAATAAACAGGGACAAGAGCAATCTAAGCCCTCATCAACACACAGTGTTTGTGGGGATTTCACTGAATTCCCAACTAATGGCGGCCTCTTTATCTCCTCAGAGGGTGACAAAGTTGTCCAGTCTGGCTCAGTCATTTCATCTAAACAGGAGGATGAAGCTAATTCAGTTCCAGCAGCTGCTGGGTATGATTGCGGCAGCAGCAATTGTGATCCCCCTTGGCCTCCTCCGAGCCCGTCCATTACAACGGTGGGTAAATCACTTCAAACTGCATCCCAGATTAGACAGACATGTGAGAATAAGGGTTACACATCGGTGTATCCAGATGTTACGCCCTTGGAAGAACAAGTTGCTGCTATCACAAGGGGTTCCGTTAGGGGACATTCCAGCAAGGCGGTCTGTGATAACAACGGATGCCTCTCTGACGGGATGGGGAGTAGTTTGGGAAGGCAGATCTGTCAGGGGTCTCTGGGGGCCTCCCTGGACCTCGGAACACATCAATGTGCTGGAGCTCAGGGCAGTTTACCTCTCCCTGAGGACTTTTCTCCCATCACTACAAAACAAATATGTCTTGATAAGGACAGACAATATGTCTGCGGTGTATCACATCAACCATCAGGGTGGCACCAGATCAGCACGTTGTCTCCAGGTGACAAAGAGGCTACTTTTCTGGTCATTTCAGAAACTCCTGTCTCTCAAAGCAGTATACATACCAGGGGTAGCGAACAAAGCAGCAGACCTGCTGTCTCGAACTGGTCCTCTTCCAGGAGAGTGGCGTCTCCATCCCGAAGTGATAAGACTTATTTGGAGACAATTCGGTATGGCAAAGATCGATCTGTTTGCAACAGCAGAAACAACTCATTGCAATCAGTGGTACTCCCTGAGCAATCAGGGAGATCCCTTGGGCATAGATGCACTATCTCAGGAATGGCCGAGAGAATTGTTGTATGCTTTTCCTCCTCTACCTCTGATTCCGTTGGTACTCAGGAGGGTTGCACTGGGTCGTCACAAAGTTTTGCTTGTGGCCCTAAGATGGCCAAAGAAACACTGGTTCCCGACACTTGTTCGTTTGGTCCAGGGTCGCCCTTGGCAGCTACCGAGGAGGATCGATCTCCTGTCTCAGGCAGAGGGGCTAATCTGGCACCCGAGGCCAGAAATTCTACAATTGTGGATATGGCCCCTGCTCAGTCCCTCCCTGAAGATTTAAATGAAGCCGTGCTCAGGACAATAAATAGTTCCAAGGCGCCATCTACTTGGAGCAACTATTTAAGTAAGTGGCGAATATTCTCCAAATGGTGTCAGGATCATCAACTAGACTCTACCAATTCTGACATTAGTCTTGTTCTCCGGTTCCTTCAGTCTCTGTTGGATTCAGGGAAATCGGTTAATACTGTAAAGGTCTATATTGCATCCATTTCACATTTTCATTCGTTAGTGGATGGTGTTAGTGTTGGCAAAAACTCTTTGGTGTCTCAGTTTCTTAAGGGCGCACACCGTTTATGCCCAAGGAAGGTTATGAGGTCACCCACTTGGGATCTTACTATTGTTTTGCGATCTCTAGCCAAAGAACCTTTTGAACCTCTGGATCAAGTTGATCGAAAGTTCCTGACATGGAAAACAGTCTTTCTCCTGGCAATATGTTCGGCCAAGAGAGTGAGCGAATTGCACTCCCTATCAATCAGCGAAGACTGTTTGAGATGGAAGGCGGAAAATGCAGGGGTCTATCTTTGGCCAAATCTGTCTTTCCTACCTAAGGTCCTTAGGCCTGATACAATAAATCAGGTAATCAAACTTGATGCTTTTCACCCAGACCCCCCTTGTTCAGGTACCGGGTTGGATAGCTCTTCTCTTTGCCCTGTTAGAGCACTGCGTACATACATTGAGTGTACCCGTCCATTGCGACAGTCACATTCATAATTGTTTGTATGTTTTGACAAGAAGTGTGCAGGCAAGCCCGTGTCTAAGCAACGTCTATCTCACTGGATAGTGGATACAATTTCACATGCATATTCTAGTCAAAATGCTCCTATTCCTGGTGATCTAGTCGCCCATTCTACCAGGAGTATGGCCACCTCTTGGGCAGCACTTAAAGGGGTAGCACTTTCAGACATTTGCGCTGCAGCCTCTTGGAGCACTCCGTGCACCTTCACAAGATTTTATAGGATTAATGTAACAAATCCAAATTCTTTGGGGTCTACTGTGTTATCTGCTGTGAAATTGTCAGGGAAAGGGAGTGATACTGGTCCCTCGTGACCCTGTTGGTATCAGTCATCCAGGATAAGACCGTGGTGACGGTCTGAGTGAGGTCGAAATAGATCGTAAGTTATGTCCATAACTATGGATCTATGAGACCGAACGATGACCGTCACCATCTCTTGTCACTCGGGACGAGCTGAGGCGTTCCAGGCAGGAGGAAGTGGCTGGTCCATCCGGATGTTATATAACAGCCAACCCCTAAGGTCAGTCACCTGACATTGTTGTTATTAGGTCTCGAGGATAGGCGGAAGAATGGCGTCATTCAGGATAAGACCGTGGTGATGGTCATCGTTCGGTCTCATAGATCCATAGTTATGGACATAACTTACGTTATTTTATTGAAATTGTGTATAACCCAATATTCTGCAATTTTTTGCAGAAAATTATGTAGGGAGAACAAGTATCTTAAGACCCTGCTTGCAATATGCTAAAGCAGGGATTCTCAACCGGTGGGCCTCAGTGATCCTCCAGGTGGGCCGCGAGATGGCTTAAAATTAATTTAAATATTATCCTAAAATGATCAAAGCACGCCTCTTTCGTGTTCTGTGATGGATTGCTTTGGACTCGGCGCAGCAAGCCTCATCGCACTGTTAAACACAGACTGAACGGCGGCTCAAAACTTCTAACTTGTAACGCTCAGCCAAATCAGGCAGGCTACACAAATAAAAGTTAGTTCGGTAATCCCTCTCTTAACCCTTATTCAAAGGGAGTTATACAGAATAGACAAACAACGTGAAGATTGGATACCATCCACAAGTGTATTTACAGTGCAAAAGACCAATACCAAAACGACAACATATGAACATATACAACATATAGTATGAGCGTGTGTAAACTCCAAAAAACAGTCCAATGTTTGTGTATGTGTGTGCGTGTGTACGATTGCTTCGGCCTCACCGGTAAAGCATTTGAGTCCGTGAGCACGAAGACGAGGAACAGCGCTGTCCTGTAACAGAATCGCCCGAAACACAGTCCAACCAGGTCGTAATCCTCAACGAGATTAATCCACAAGTGCAGTATTTCCACGAAGGCTGATAATCACAGGTAAAGACAGCTTTAACGATCGTATATCCAGAGAGCCCTCTGGAACGCTGAAATGCCGGCTTCTTTTATCGGAAGTGTATAATCAGGTGTTTTAAATGACGTCAGGGAATTCCCTGACGTAGCGCGGCAGAACTCTCGCGAGACAAGAACAGGGGAAACCACATTTTGCGGGGCAATACAGACCAGGGGATAAAATTGCACCAGCAGATACAAATAAATAAGCAATTTAGCAATTCATTAACTGCTTATAGATATCCCTCTTATGTGGCCGTGCTACAAACTGATGCAGGTAAGCGTCATTAGATAGCTGCAAGGGACCAGAGTATGTGAGCGGAGTGCAGCGGCAACATTTCCCCTCCGCGCTCCTTGCATTTAATAATCACTCCGCTCCGGGTTCATTATTTCCCACTACCGCTCCACTCCTCGCTCACTGATATCAGAAGCACCGCTCCACGTAAAAAAAATTCAGTATGTTTGAAATATAACAGTCCTGTTCATAACATATATTAAAACACAAAAAAATGATAAAATAAAATAACAAGAGAGTTTGGAACATTACTGTGCACTGTGAACTATGTTCCTACCACATGACAAACTAATAACACTGTCAGCATTAAAAGAGTATAATTTCTGCTTTTTGCAGTGCAAAGTTTGTAATGAAAATAAGAATACGTTTTCATAGTTATTTCTGCTCATTCGAAATCAGATACCCTTACATTTGTTTCAATGCATTGCTTGTGAATAAGTGTTGTTCACCTAAAAATATTCAGTAGCCTATCTAGACGGAACAAACTAATTCCTTTTGAACTATAATTTACCGCTCATGTCTATTGCCGTCATCATAACCTTCACATTCTTTCTGATTTGCGTGATCCATCTCTATCAAACTAGGTAAATATGTTTAACGTGAATTCTTGCTTAATATGCAGTAATATTACGGACAGTTGGCGTGAATTGTTCTCATGATGGAGCGCTCTTGGAGCGAGTGAAAACCACGACGCTCCGACTTTTAAAAAATCCGCTCCTCCCTCCATTCAAAATCACACCGCTCCACTCCGCTTCACTCCGCTCCACTCACATACTCTGCAAGGGATGGATTTTTTGGTCCCGCACCCGCAGAAATCAATGTATGTTATTTCGTCCCGCTCCGCCCGCAACATTCGTGTTTTTTCCCCCACTCCCGCCAGAAAAATCTTAGGTGCATTTCTCTCTGAAGGCACGTCACTGTTCTGTGGAGATGGCTGACACTGACTTAGAAAATACAGTTTATTAATACAAATTTAAAAAAGAAAATTCTCTTTTTTATTATGTAGAATAAGCAATCAATCATCATCTGCAGGCGTCACATCTAGTGAGATCAGAAACTCCAGCCCGGTCCTAAAACATCTTTACTGAGCTGCAGAAATTGACATTGAGAAGGGCAGGGTAGATTTGTGCTTTAGAAGATTTCAGATTTCAGGCGACCCTGCCTTTCAGATTAACAGTTGTCAATCACTGTATACTATATCTATTTGTTAAAAAAGCAATATGAACATAGAAACTAATGAAGAGCATTCATTTCCTTAAAATTATGACAGAATCGTTGGTTTACAAAGCTTAATAAACTCACAGAACTGAAGCTAAATGGTCCTGACTCTATTCTTGATTTGTCTTGTAATGATGTTCAGCACCACAGACAGCAGCTGATCCAGAGCTCAGAGCAGCAGTGGATGTGACGACTACCAAACCAACAACACGCATCCATACATTACAGTCATGACTTTATTGTTGGTTTACTGCTGCATTTTCAACATCTTAATATGGGGAAGTAATAAATAATCAAACTTTGCTACAAATAGTCTTTCATCATTGTATTAAATTGTCTAGAAAGTGTCAGCAATATCTAATATGTGTTAACTAACAAGGACTCCAGGTAATTCTGACATGTCTTAAATGTTGCGTTCCTGCAGTAATTCTTTAAGACATGCCTGAATAAATAAACACATTCATAACACTAAATGTTGTCCAGTTGTCAGGTGTTCACATGAAACTTTGTTGTATGGGGTTTCAAATGCACCATATGTCTCTATATTTGCTAAACTTTATTCAACTTAAAGATATTTACACCATATGTTTTCATTTGTTTAGTTTTATGCTCTACATATGACTTTTTCAAGTATTGCAATGCATTTGAACACGTATGACACTCAAAACTATTTTATTTTTTTAAAACATGTCCTTGTTTGAGTAGGAATTAAACAGTACATTGAGGTTGTTGATGTACAGTATTTACAGGAATTTGCCCAGATTTTCAGCAACTCTAATCCAATCAGCAGAACTATAGACTCATTATCCCAGAGATCAGGGAAAGTCTCACCTTCAGCCTCTGCATTCATATTTAACTCAGATATTGATCAGCAGAAACAAAGACACCACTTAAAGAAATGAGGCAGAAACATCAATAAAGATAAAAGGTGACACTTACCATGATTTTACATTTGTTTCCATACACACATTTAGCAAAATATATTCATCTTAAATGTTATTATCTATATGCTTTTTTTCTTAGGCTATGATTAAATTTAGACCAAAATTATATTTAATATTTAACCAATAATTATATTTTGCAGTAATTATTACTTAGACGTGTCTATTTTAAACAACTATTTGCTTATTTCTGTGTTTCTTTTAATTTTCAAGGTACTAGAAAAAGTTGTGTTGGGCAAATTACAGTCTTTTCTAAATATTTCTGAACATTTTTACTCAGGTTTTAAGTCTGTTCATAGCATTGAGTCTGCTTTGCTGAGAGTGCTTAATAATATTTTAGTTGCAATGGATGCAGGTGAGGCAGTCTGAGCTGTACACTTATTAATTTCCTAAGAAGACATCGAGGCAGACTTCAGTGAGAGAGCAGTGTTACCATGAGTCAATCTTGTGATGAGAAGAAGTGATGAGAGAAACTAAGAATCTGAATCATTTGAATCAAATCATTTGTGAAATGAATCAGTGATTCGATTCAGCGGCACGCGGACTACAAACGACAACAACAAACACAAACTAGTGGAATCACAACCGCAGATGTTTTCATGAAAGTGTAATATATTGCACCTTATTCTTTTTGCATTTGCACTACTCTGTCCGGTTTGCACTGTGCCATGTGCCCTTACTTGTATATTGTTTTTGTTTTTTTATATATGTATAATTGTATTTATTTGTATTTTTGTATATGTAATTCCTACCTTTTGTATTTAATGTTACGTGTATGCACCTAGGGTCTGAAAGTAACGCAATTTCAACTCTCTGTATGTCCGGTACATATAGCAGAATTGACAATAAAGTTGACTTTGACTTTGATATGATGTACAAAAAGTTAAATACCAAATGTAAGTTAAAACTAGCCTACCTAACTATGAACGATCTGTGTAATTTGTGTATAGTTATTATCAAATCTATTAGCTCTCACTCTGAATAATGAACTAATTGAGACGCTCACAGAGATTTAATTTGCATTTATTTTATCTTTAATTATTCTCATCTTAAACAGGACAAAGTGTACAAACACACAGAAAAACTCCTGGAGAATCAACTGAGATCCATGTGACACACACTATTATAAAGATGGCGTTTATTAAAGAGGAGAGTGAAGACATGAAGATTGAAGAAACATTGAAGCATGAAGATACTGAGGAACAAACAGGTTGGTTTTTATTCTCAAAGCTGAATTCATTACAGAAAGGAATGATATTTATGAATAATGTCACATGAGTGTAGAAATGTTAAAACATTTGACAGAAGAGTTGAGATCACATGACAAATACTAACGCTGCCTTCAATATCCTGCTTTCACAATGAGCATTTGTTATTATGACATCATGCATTTATGTTGTAACAATAATATGGAAATAAGCCTAAAAAATATATATTTTTCAGTAATATTAAGCCCAATATCTGCTTCTAATATTAAAACCATTGATTTCTAGCACTTAGGCTAATTATGCAAAAGTATCTAAAAAGTTATTTATGTTAAAATTATTTGCACAAACCTTGAAATGTAAGTAATCATATTTGGCTATACTTACCCGGTTCTGCACGCTATCATCTTCATCTTGCTCTGCTGAAATAAATCCTGTTGATATTCACACTTACCTCTCTCGTTTGGTCTGCTTCCGTAACAGCTACTGCATGCTGACTACATTTGGTCATTTTTAAGTATTTGGTAAGCAAATAAAACAGCCAGTGGACACTAAAGCTACATCTATAATCCAGATACAAATGAAAAGGCGTTTTTGTTTTAAAATTTTCGCCATCCACCCTAGTGTTTTTCACCTTCTCGTTTTCAAATGAAAATGTATTAGTGTGGACCAGACCAAAAAGATGAATGGGGAATGACTTTATGGTGACAGCTTAATTCTCATTGGTTTGAACTACTACTATTATTGTATTCTAAAAATAAAATAAATAAACTTTTTCTTAAAGCTAAAATCATGATTTAATGTGTATATTCCCAAATATACTTTCGTAGTTTTTTGTTTTTTAATCATACTTATTTTTATATAAAAACAACTTTAACTTACATCCATCAATTTAAAGTGATAAATACAACAGATATGCTTATTTATGTTACAGCTGATGAAATTGTAATGAGAATATTGCTTGTAAATAAATGAGTTGAACAACAAATACATTTTTTATTTTTAGTTTTTTCTTACATATAACTTCTTACTTTTTTCTACAAATGGATGATTGATTTAGCTGTCTAAAGGACAAGCACAGATCAAGGCTTATGCCGCGTTCCAGGCAACCCGGAGCCCGTGTTTTTCCAACCTTCTACCAGTGAAAGTCCACTGGAACGGCAGTCAAACCCGTGACTTCCCACTCGTGAACTCGTATTAGACCGATGGACTCCCAGTTACGAGTTCTGACGGTGTTTATGAAAGTAGTACACGGTGGAAAAATAGAGCTTAGGACAATATAACGTTGCAATCAAATTAATAATAATATAAAAATAATAATTCATAAATGTGCCCAGGTAGTTTGGCATGACTTGCCTGGAACGCTACAAAGTCGTGAGTAGTGGTTTGAAGTGGTGATTTACCAGTTAAAAAACCTGCCTGGAACGCAGCATCAATGTCTGGGGGCTGTTTCAAAAAAGACGCTCAGAAAAGCTGGAAATAAAGTCCAAAACGTGACCTGAACTAATCTAACAAATCTATTGGGGTTAAAGTAGTACCATAAATGACCATTTAAGTTCACACAATCTCACTCATTTGACCCAGGTTCAGTGAGTCAAGATAATTTGATGTGAACGTTTACTCTTAAAGCAGTCCTTCAAAAGCAGATAATTCTAAATAGCAGTCTCACCCAAGGTTAATTAATAGAGAGAAGAGAGAGAAGATCTGAATGAATCTGAAGAGAAAGATCAGTTTGAGAATCTTAATTTCATATCTGGAGAAAAATCTTTTTGCTCCTTAGAGTCTGAAAAGACTTCTAAACAAAAAAGAGCTCAAATTACAGGAACTAGGAGTTATTTTTCTTGCGTTCAGTGTGGAAACAATTTCACTCAAAAAGGAAGCCTTAAAACACATGAGAATTCACACTGGAGAGAAGCCTTACATCTGCCAACAGTGTGGAAAGAGTTTCACTCTAAAAAAAGCCTTAACACACACATGAGAATTCACACTGGAGAGAAGCCTACACATGCAAACAGTGTGGAAAGAGTTTCACTCTAAAAGAGACCTTAACAGACATATGAGAGTTCACACTGGAGAGAAGCCTTATACATGCAAACAGTGTGGAAAGAGTTTCACTCAAAGTGGAAACCTTAAAATCCACCAGAAAATTCACACCATGGAGAGACCTTAATCATGCAAACAGTGTGGAAACAGTTTCAGACAAAAAGGAAGCCTTGACAAGCACATGAAAATTCATAATAGAGAGAAGCCCAACAGATCCCCTTACTGTAGAAAGAGTTTCAAACTAAATGTATAGAATGGAGCATTCTAATTCACATTTTAAATCATTTTTTGTCCATAGTACACTTTAAGCTCAGTCAACACAATATAGCTAGTTGAAATGGTAATGCATAAAAGAGCAAGGAATAATATGGAATATGGACAATGCGTTTGCTCTGTCTACAATGTAAGAACTTCACATTTGTATATCATGAATTGAAAAGAGATCTCACAGGAAGTGCAGTTTTTTGGTTGAAACATAATAAAGGACATTGTTAGCATTTTTAACATCACCGTTTCGGGTTACAACTACAACCCATGTTTCCTGAGAAAGGGAAGGAGACACGAGGACATACAGAGACAGGATCCTCCCTCCGTTGTCTCCACCTTGGACTCTGTTCATCATCCTCCTCCCGGATGTCCATTCTCCTCCTCCTGTTGTTCCATCAATGCGAGGGTGCACCTTCCAGAAGGGGGACGATATGCCAGGAATATGGACCTGTTTTTGTTTCTGTGTGCCCTTTTTTGGTCGAGTTCCTTTCCTTTAGTCCAGTTAGTCATTCTGTGCACCTGTGTTCCCCAGTTACCCCATATATTAAAATCAAAGTCTGTGCATTCTGTCTCTGTTGGGTCTCTATCGTCCAATACGTGTGTCTTCCCTGTTCAAGTATTGGAGCAATTTTATTAAGCACTTCTCTCCAATCAAATGAACAGGAATGGTTTATAGGAAACTCACCTGACCTTGCCCTTCAGATTAATAGTTGTCAATCCCTGTTTACACCTGCTATAAACCTTATTTCTAACAAATATAGTTGATTTATTTGTTAACAAGCAAGCACATGAACAAATAATATAATGAAGAACATACATTTCCTTAAAAGTATGAGCGTTCACTGGTTTACAAAGCACACTAATATTCAAAGAAATAATAAACTCACAAAACTGAAGCTAAACGATCCTTGTGTTAAATCTTTTAATAAACTGATCATAAATTTACTAAAGCTGAGTTACTAAAATGTGTGTTTAATAGTTATGTTTGTTCCAACAGGTTAAAGTCCACATTATATCATTTTTTTTTTTTTTTTGCTTTTAGTATAAATACGTTCATACCTTCAAGGCTACGTTCAAGCCTTACATTTATCTATAAACTACCTGTCTCTCATTGTCCCCATCTTTGGTTTTCATTCACTAGCTGTCCTTGTGTTATCATCTATGTGTTTTTTTCTCCGCACCTGTCCAAATTATCTGGTTTCTCTGTCTCCAGTTACCCACATGTTGTCACACCCCCGGACTTTCATGTTGGTTTCTCCCATTTTCCCCCGCAGTTCTGAGTTTTTTGGTTTCTCCGTCATTGTCTGCACCTGTCTGTGTAATTAGTCTGTGTGTGTATATAAGGTGTGTGTTTCCCCTGTATTCTTGTCGGTCTTTAATGTTATATGGATGTCTTACCCTGCTGTTCCTGTGTCTGCTTGTATTCCGTTGGATTTATTAAATATTCGTCTTTTACTACGTCGTTGTTCGTGTGTTCCTGCCTGCATCGTGACAGAAAGACCGACCTATACAGTTTATTTTCTTGGCGTGTTCACCTCCGTTTTGTTTCCTGTTCGTTTTTCCCAGTCTTTTTGTTTCCGTAGTGTTTTCCCCATGGAGTCCTTCCTCCGTCCTGAATTCATCCTCCTCCGGCTGAAGCAGGGGGATTTACCGCTCGAGGGTTACACTTTGATGTTCCAGCTCGTAGCTCATACCACCAGCTACCCGGACGACGCGCTCTGTATGTTCTATGATGCAAGCCTCAACGCATCATGCAGAGCGCCGTCGTCCGAGGACGGCCCTCGAGCGGACTTCGCCGCATTTGTGGAGTGGACACTGGCGAGAAACAAACCCTCGTTTCCCACCCGTTTCCAGGAGAACCTCGTCAGTGCCACTCCAGACCCAGAGCCCAGCCAGCCACCCCGACCTGCGGATTATGAGCCCATCGTAGACGGGAAGCCCGAGCCCGGAGCGACAGAGTTATGGAGCACCGATGGGGTCAAAACTTCCAACCAGGTGCGAGAGCCGGCTACTACATCAGCGACGGTGGAGTGCTTCATGGAGCAAGAGAGGGCTGTAGAGAGCCCCGTCCACTGCACCGCCACTGGGGGTGAGCAAGAGCACAACTCTGGGGACTTAATTGACTGTTTCACGGAAATACCCAGCTGCCTGGATTTCCCACCCACCCTCCCTCTTCTGCCTAAGCCTGAATCTCCGCTGGTTCCGCCCAGCCATCCAGAGTCACCACTGGTTCCGCCCAGCCTTCATGAATCCCCGCTGTCATCTGTCAGTCCCCTTGCTCACCCTCAGCCCACCATCTGTACGGTGGGTTCGCCGCGGGTTTGCCAGTCTCCATCGGTGTCATGGCTGGAGGATCCCTCACCATCGCCTCCAGCCTCAGAGTCCTGGACTCCGCCTCGGCCCTCCGACCCTGCGGCTCCACCCCGGCTCTCTGCTCCCTCGTCTCCGCCGTCGCCCGTCGGTCCACCAGCTCCACCGGGCTCCATCGTCCCTCCGGCTCCGCCCTGGTCAGTCGTCGCCCCACCTTCGCCTCTGGACTATACTCCTCCGGCTGTGCCTCGTCGCTCCGTCCCACCGGCTCGGTGGACCTCCTCCCTCCCGCGGGCACAGCATCGGCCCTCTGTCGCTCCGGCTCAGCCGCGGACCTCCGGATCTCCATCTCCGCCTTGGTCGCCAGAGCCTTGGGTTCCGCCTTGGCCCTCCGGATCCGCGGTGTCACCCAAGATCTTCGGCTTTCCGTCTCCGCCTCGGGCTCTCCCACCACCTGCTCCGCCTCCGTCTGTCGGACCCATGGAGTCGTCAGCCTCTCCTCCACCATGATGTACCATTCTTACTGCTTCTATTGTAACAATCTGCAAAAAACAACAACAACAAAAAAAGCTAATTGTTAGTGTTTTTAGTATTGACTTTTGACTTTGCTGCACAAAAACTCAGAAAATAATACATATTTCTGCAAAACAGGATCTCAGCCTCATTGAAAATCACCAGACTCCCTATCCCTATCAAAGAGGCTTAATTCTTGATTTGTAAAGCTGCTGATCTTCAGCACCACGGACAGCAGCCGATCCAGAGCTCAGAGCAGCAGTGGATGTGACGACTACCAAAGCAACAACAGACATCCATGCATTTCAGTCATAACTTTGTTTGATTAACTGCTGCATTTTCTAAAATCTTGATATGGGAAGATAAAATACTTTCAAACTTAGCTACTAATAGTTTTTCATTAATGTATTCAATTATGTAAAAAGCATTAGCAATATCTGTTGTAGCGGTGAAAAAAAAAGGGGAAAATGCAAAAGTGAAACCAAAACAACTGTCATGACCGCCAGCCAATAGAAACAGGAGTCTAATTTTGGAAGGAAGTGAGGTAGCTGTATATATACGGAAGTAAAATCACCATATGGGGGAGTTTTCCAAGAAGGAAGAACAATGGTACAATTCACGGGTGTCTAGCGTGAAGTTTACACTGTTTCAGCTGAGCGCACATTCAGGCAATGTGTAATGCTGGAGCGATCGCCGGAGGATTTAACAGAAATCAATAGTGATGGGAAAATGAAGCTTTTCGAAGCACCGAGGCTTTCCCCTCAACTGTATCGTAAAAAGGTTCGTTACTCGAAGCTTTTCAACATGTTGCACACTAATGACATCTTGTGGACAAAGGTGGGAAAAGTTGCTTTCGCGTCCCAAATTTTAAAGCGATTTTGGACAGTTTCATTAAACAGATCTATTTGTGCTATGTCAGAAAAACAGTAATTTTACTCGAATTGATCTGTAAATAAACGTTTTAATAAAATGATACAAGTATAAGCATGGTTCATGTAGGCATATATGTTCAAAGTAAATTAAGAATAATTTTGACTAATATTAGTATTAATTAGAAGTGCTTGTGAAGCAAGGATAACTACAAAATGAATATGCACAAAACTACACATGTAAATATTTATTCGTATTATGATTTATTCTTAACAAAAAGTGAATGACACTTGATACCTGCGCAAGGGGTTCGCGTTATTTGAATCAGAATATGAAGCAGTCACGTGGTTGTGTGCGAAAACGAAGCTTCGGACGTCACAGGTCACGTGGTTATGGACAAAACGAATCAAGCTCCGGTACAGTGCTTCACTGTGAGATGTTTCCGTTTTTTGATACAAGCTTCGAAGCTTCGGTGTCAAACGTCACATCACTAGAAATCAATGTCCGAGCGGCAGGACCAGTGCAGAGGCGTTTGTTGCTGTAGGAGCTGAGAAGAGGTGTATTTACCTGGATGCCGTTTGTTCCTTGGAGAATATCTTCCTCCATTTGCAGTTTGGAAAACTCTTTCACCCTGAAGTTTGCGAGCGGCCGGTCGGATGGCTCATGGCTTGCCGTAAACACACATGCATGTTCACCAACCCCACATTCTCCCACGCACACTATAACGTATAACTCCCCTTAATGTAAGTGTTTTCTTTTTCATGTTATTATTTCTGATTCAGTGGGCGATTAAAATTTATCATTTATCATTTATCATTTCAGCCTTCTCTCTGTTGTGAATTTTCATGTGCCTGTTGAGATTACTTTTTAGAGGGAAACTCTTTCCACACTGTTGGCAGGTAAAAAGACTCTTTCCACTCTGAGGGGATCTGTCAGCCTTCTCTCTATTGTGAATCTTCATGTGGGTGTCAAGGCTTCCTTGTCGACTGAAACTCTTTCCACACTGTTTGCACATGTAAGGTTTCTCTCCAGTGTGAATTCTCATGTGAAGGTTAATGCTTCCTTGTTGACTGAAACTCTTTCCACACTGTTTGCACTTGTAAGGTTTCTCTCCAGTGTGAATTCTCATGTGAAGGTACATGCTTCCTTGTTGACTGAAACTCTTTCCACACTGTTTGCACGTGTAAGGTTTCTCTCCAGTGTGAACTCTCATGTGAATGTTAAGGTATCCTTTACTAGAGAAACTCTTTCCACAATGGTTGCATGTGTAAGGCTTCTCTCCAGTGTGAACTCTCATGTGAATGTTAAGGCATCTTTTACTGGTGAAACTCTTTCCACACTGTTGGCAAGTAAAAAGGTTCTCCAAGGTGTGAATTCGCCTGTGGGCATAAAGGGTTTGTTTTCGATTGAAACTTTTCTCACACAGATGACAGGCAAAGGGTTTCTTTCCAGTGTGAACTTTCATGTGGTTTGTAAGTTGAAATTTTTTGCGGAAACATTTACGACACTCTTTGCAGGCGTAGGGCCTCTCTCCAGGGTGAACACTCAGGTGGACTCTAAGGTATCCAGGATTACTGAAACTTTTTCCACACCGTTTGCAGATGAAAGATTTCTTTACTGTGTGAATTCTAATGTGCTCTGTAAGAGTTCGTTTTTGAGTGAAACTCTTTTCACTTGATGGCAAGTGAAAGACTTCTCTCCAGTGTGCATTTTCATGTGCCTTTTAAGGTGTCCTTGTTCTCTGAAACTCTTTCCACACTGAAAGCAAGTGAAAAAACTCCTAGTTCCTATCTTTTGATTTATTTTTTGTGTAGATGTATTTTCAGACTGTAAGGAAGAGAAAGAGTTTTCTCCAGTTATGAAATCTTGAAGATTCTCATACTGCTCTTTCTCTTCAGTTTCATTCAGTACTTCTCTCTCCTCTTTCAGTGCTGTTGGGCCTAAGGTGGGAAAACAAAGAAATAAAAGTTAACCCCAGTTTAATGCTGCAAAGCAGGTAACACCAAAACATGTAGATATGTAATGCATGTATGGTAGATCTCCTTTCATGGTGTCCAAACCTGATCATGGTATAGACTGATCTTAATTATGAATTATCACTTTATTTGTCTCCTAGGGAATCAAATGCAACACATTTAATAGAGGCAAGGGAGGGGGGGGGGGGGGGGGGGTAAACTTTGACGAATGGTAAATCTTTAGGAACAGGGTTGGGCACCCCTGCACTAATTCCTAAAATGGGTGAAAAAAAGGTCAGACAAAGGATCCAAAATGTGCAGTGTTGGGGGCCTCCAGGAACGTGGCTGGAAACCACTGGTCTGTTACATTGACCTTTTAAATGGAAAATGCCCCAAAACTTACTGTAAAAATACAAACAAACAAAAAAACCATCACATCAGAACAATAAAACACAAATTGAAAGTGAAGTGAGATGTGAAGTATGGTGAATTTGTGCTCTGCATTAAATCCATCCAAGTGGGCGCACACACGCATGTGAACACACCCGGAGCACTGGGCAACTCATGCAGTTAAACTAAACTGGTTCAAGGCAGGTTAATCTGTCTAATATGAGTCCTCTACACTGTTAAAAGTTTTCTCCAGTTTCAACTTAAAACTTGAGTACATCAGTTGCCTTAAAATTTTAAGTTAACTCAACCTTAAAGTACAAGTAATTTTAACTCATTTTACACTGTAAAAAGTTTTCACCAGATTCAACTTAAAAGCTTAAGTTCAGCAGCTGCCTTAAAATTTTAAGTTAAATCATCTTAAAAATACAAGTCATTTTAACTTATTACACTAAAAATGAGTTGATTTAACTTGTGAGTTAAAATGACTTAAGTTGATTTAACTTAAAATTTTAATGCAGCTGCTAAACTTAAGTTTTTAAGTTGAAACTGGTGAAAACTTAAAATTTGAAGGCAGCTGCTAAACTTAAATTGAAACTGGGGAAAACTTTTTACAATGTAACTCTACTCACCACTGACTCTCTTCCACACAATTATTTAACTTTATTATCACTTTAAACATGAATAGAAAATGCAACTCAAACAATAAATAAAATGAATAAAAACCATAGACTACAGACAACTGTATTTAATGTTTTGTGCCCAAGATTTAATGATATTAATGATAATGTTAATTTAAACATTACAAATCTAAAACGAGTCTTTAAGGCACTAAATTAATAGAAAACAGCCTACATTTTAACTGGGAAGAGGAACAGACATTTACTCATTTGAGCTAGTAATTAAGACTGTATTAGTCAGCTTACATTTTGTTTTCATTTACTGCTATTATAAAAATACACTTACATTATATAGATTATAACTGTACATGTCACATTTAATGTCCAATAACATTTTAGCAAAATTAAGCTACTACTATATTGTGCTCAATCTGTTCTCGTTTACTTGTGTAAACCTCGTCCACTCCTTACAAACCTTGAATATGTTTGCATGACGTTGTAACATTTACAGATGAAGAATATGCCCTGAAGAAATCACATCTCAAATGTATTAAACAGTATAAATAGATCCATAATCGAAATAATGGACTGCTTAAAAACAAGCGTGCAAATCAAATTGTCTTCACTCACTGAACCAGGATCACATTAGTGAGATTGTATGACCTTAAATGGTCATTTATGGTACTGTTAAAGGTCCCATATTGTACACATTTCTGGAGGTTTATTTTAGTTGTTGATGTCCTTAAGAATATATATTTGCGGTATAAGTGCCAAAAATCCATCTATATGTTTTTACAGCTCCTTTTTTAGGAGCTGTGTCAAAAACAGGTCAATTTTGGCCCATCTAATTAATATTCATGAGCCTCTCTTCTGATTGGCCTTGTTGTTTTCTGAGTGACGCACAGCCAAGCCAATCACAAGTAACTACAGTCATGTATGCTTTAGCCGAGCCCAGAGCAATAGAGAGAGCCTAGCCTGCTGATACTCAAAAGGATATTTCAAAATGATCATTAATGTTGTTTCTTTTTCAAACACCGAATGCAGTAAGCTACATAACTGTTGCTTTAGTAAAGCCCCTTTCACAATGCGCGCTGATTCTGGAAAATTACGGGAACGAGCGCTGTGTGAACAAAAGCCAGAAGCATAAAGGCAGTGTTGTAGTGATGATGCACGTTATTATGCGACTCTTCAAAACGAAAAAAATATGTGCAAAGTGGAATGAAGCAGCGATCAGATCATCACTGAAGCAGTTTGTTCAGGTTAGTTTCAGTTTAGTGACACATACCCGTCGCATTACATCTCACATACAAAAGTCACATGTCTTTATGGGTTGTGTGTAAAGCACGCACAGATTCCGGAAAACAACTGTGAATGAACCAAATTAAACAACTCCGGAACAAATCATGGGACACATTATCCGTGTATTTACCGGAACCGCTGTGTGAAAGAGGCTGAAGTTGACGTGCCACTGGTCTCTTATATTCACATTGTTCTGAAGCCTGTGCAATGATGCAGTTTCGACATCTATTGACTGAACAGGGTTTTCTCAACTTGTTTTCATGTTGTTGTTGCTCAAAAATGGAAGGGATGCATTGTTGTCTGGGTTTGACAAACGGAGGGTGGGACGGTGGTTGGTGCTTGGGGCGGTGACTGAAGGCGGTGACTGAGTAGATCGGACGTCACATCGTTACGGAAGTCACAGCGGCTCGTGAAAACGAACAGCTACTTTAAGCAGGCTGTGTGCAGTTTACTGTGGATTGACTGTTTTGAAACTCAAGTAGTTACATAGCCCCTAGACCTCAGTTATCATGAAAAAAGCCAGGAAATTTCGATTTTGACAATATGGGACCTTTAAGAAAGCAGACCGATGAGAGAGGTAAGTAAAAGCAATGGTATTTATTTTGGAAGCAGAGCAATAGGAGAACGATGCTGTGCAGAGACGGGTAAGTTTCACAGTTCGGATGAGTAGTTTTCCTTGGATGTTGCAACGGACTGAATGCTGATGTTTTCTTTTGCAGGAACGACGGGAGGAAAACTTTGGGCAGGAGACACACATCGTTGGTGTAAAGCTGACAGACTTACAGCACACACACACACACACACACACACACACACACACACACACACACCGCTGACTGGATTCGGCTAATCGTTGCACGGACTGAAACAGAACAGAGATTCAGGTAAGTAGAAACAGGTAAGTAATAAGGTAAGTTGTGAACTCGACTGAACAGCACAATGAGTCCGCTTCGTACAAACGAGCCTGGACACTGAGTGGTGTGTGGAGTGTGCTTATAAGTGCTGGTGGTTGATTAGGTGCAAGTATGTGTGTCATTAGAACTCTGGTGAGTGTGATCGCTGCGTGTGGGAGGTGGAAGAGCCTGGCCAATCCGTGACATTACCCCCTCCTCAGGGCCCGCTCCTGAGGGCCGAGACCTCCGACGTTGTGGTGGTCTACCTCGTCCCCGAGGTTGGATCTAGTATGTCAACTCTGGGAACCCACGATCTCTCTTCTGGTCAGTATCCTTCCCAGTCGACTAGATACTCCAGGATACCACCACAACGTGGGGGCTGCAGGATCTCTCGGACTGAATATATGGATCCCTTATCCAGAACCGAGGGGGGAGGGGGTTCCTCTTCGTGGCCAGGCTCTGTGGAGGGAATCACAGGAGGGTGAAAGGGTTTAAGTAATGAGATGTGAAATAATTAGGTGAATTTTGTATTGGGGTGGAAGCCGCAGTCTGAAGGTGACGGGGTTGACCTGATCCATGATGGTAAAGGGGCCAACGAATCTGGGACTGAGTTTTTCGAGGGCATGCGCAGACGGATGTCTCGTGTGGAGAGCCAAACCTTCTGTTCAGGAGTGTAGATGGGGCCTGTAATTCTCCTCCAGTTGGCAGTGGACTTGGCTCTGCGCACTGCCCTTTGCAGATGATGATGAGCTTCGTTCCAGACTCGCTCGCTCTCCCGAAACCAGTGATCCACTGCGGGCACCTGTGATGGTTCACCATTCCAGAGGAAGAGCGGGGGTTGGAATCCAAGCACACACTGGAATGGTGTGAGTCCTGTGGTCGGTTGCCGCAGTAAAAAACTGGTTTCAGGAGTCCTGGTGACCATGTCAAAAGGTCCTGAGGAACCGCCCCACCTCCTGGATCTTCCTCTCCGTCTGTCCGTTAGTTTGAGGTTGGTATCCAGAGGAAAAGCTGACGGTCACACCTAGGAGCTTGAAGAATGACTTTCACACTCTTGAAATAAACTGTCCTCCTCTGCCCGAGACTATATCTTCCGGGATGCCATAGTACCTGGAAGACATGGTTGAAGAGTCTTTCGGCGGTTTCCAGAGCAGTTGGGAATCCTTTCAAGGGTAGGAAGCGACAGAATTTCGAGAAACGATCAACGATGACTAAGATGCATGTATTACCATCCGAAGGAGGGAGATCAGTCATGAAATCTACTCCTAGGTGTGACCAGGGGCGGTTCCGGATGGGCAAGGGATGAAGCTTTCCTGCAGGTAAATGACGGGGACATTTAGATATGGTGCACTTGCAGCCCTGGACATACCTCCTCACATCAATTGCCACGTCCGGCCACTAGAAGTGTTCGGATAGCAGCAAGAGCGTATTGTTGGCCCCTGGATGTCCAGTGCCCAGGGAGGTGTGCGTAGAGTGGATGACATCTACCCGTTGGGTCTGAGGAACGAACTGATGACCTGGTGGGCAGCCCGGCGGAGATTTGGGTTTAGGAGTGGCGACGACATTCTATGGGACTTGGTGATCATGATTGCTAGAAAGTGCATCTGCCCGGATGTTCTTGGGACCTGGATGATAGGTTATGAAGAAGTTGAATCTGGAGAAGAAAAGTGACCAGCCAGCTTGTCAGGGACAGAGTCATTTGGCATCTCGGAGGTAATGCAGATTTTTGTGATCGGTTATCACCTGAAAGGGATGGATAGCTCCCTCCAGCCAGAGCCGCCACTCCTCCAGAGTGAGTTTAATGGCCAGTAACTCACGGTTGCCAATGTCGTAGTTCCTCTCCGCTGGGCTAAGCTTCCGGGAAAAATAGGCACATGGATGGAGTAACGGTGCAGTCCCATGACGTTGAGACAGGACGGCTCCTACTCCAGTGGTGGAGGCGTCCACCTCCACCACAAAGGGAGATCAGAGTCGGGGTGAGTCAGGAGTGGAGCTTGTATAAAGAAGGTCTTAAGGGCCCGGAAGGTTGCGGCAGAGTCGGGGTTCCAGAGAAGGGTTCTAGGTTTTCCTTTGAGCAGGTTTGTGAGGGGAGCAGTGATGCGACTGTAGTTCTGGATGAATCGGCGATTCCTAGGAATCTTTGGAGTTCTTTGTAGTGGGTTCTGGACAGGAAACTACCGCAGATACCTTCCTCTCGTCCATACGGACCCCCTGCTGGTCTATGATATATCCCAGGAATTGTACGGAAGAAAGGTGAAATGAACATTTCTCAGCTTTGAGGTACAGTTGATGTTCCCGGAGTTTCTGTAGGACCTCCGCAATGTGATGACGATATTCGGCCTCACTCCGGGAGTATATCAGGATGTCGTCTATATAGACAATGACGAAGTGGTGAAGGAACTCCCGGAGTGAATATTTTGGCAGTTCGAAGCTGTTCGAGGGCCGCAAGGACGAGAGGAAGAGGATAGCGAAACTTTATGGTACCTTGGTTTATGGTCCTGTAGTCGATACATGGCGGCAGCACTCCATCCTTCTTTGCAACAAAGAAAAAGCTGCGGGGGAAGTAGATGGACGGATGTACCCCTCCATGGCCTTGGTCTCCGGAAGTGACAATGGGTAGATCTTGCCTCTGGGCATTGGAGCATCTGAAACAAGGTCAATGGCGCAGTCCCATGGCCGATGCAGTGGTAGCTGGGAAGCTCTCTTGGGGCAGAAGACATCTTGGACAGAGGAATAGTATTCGGGGATCTGAACAGATTGTTTCTCGAGGGGACTTTTGTCGGACGTGATGTAAATGCCTAAGGGTTTCTGGATCGGACGTGGAAGTTCCGGAAAACAGCCTGAAGCAGATCCTTTACCCCTCTCTATCACTTCTCCAGTGCCCCAAGAGAGGATGGGATCGTGCTTCATCAGCCACGGGCGCCCTAGGATGATGTCCATGGTGGTGCCCTCCAAAAGCTGAATCTCTTCCTTGTGGAGAAATCCAATCTGCAGAATTATGGGTTCACACTTGCGATGGATCCGTGACCGTGTCGTGATTTAACTGGTTATGGGTTGAATTTGGTAGATATTTGTTGAGGCTTTGGTACGGAGTTGAAGCTGGTGACAGAGGGTGCCCGAGATGAAGTTTCCCGCAGTCAATGAGGGCTGTGACTGCAACAGAAGAGGACAAGGTGGTTAACTAAACATTGGTAGTCAGTGGGTGCATATTCTCAATTTCTGAACACAGACCACTCACCAAGGAGCGAACTGGGAGAAGAGGGCAGTTCAGACAAACATGCCCGCTGGCTCCGCAGTACATTCATAGACCCCGGGTCAGCCTTCTCTGTCGCTCAGCAGAGGTAAGTTTACCAGACTCGATGATCATGGGTTCTAGTTCTGAAGGGTTGGTGGTTTCAGAAGGACGGAGGAGTGCAGTAGTAACGGCCTCTGGGTTGGTCTGATATGACTGCATACGATCGGAACAGCAAAGTGACTGTTGAATGAATTTTTCCAATCCCATAGAGTCATCCAGTGCTGCCAACTGCAACCGGAGTTTGGGTTCCAGATCGAGCCGATAAGTTGTTAAGAGGGATTGCTCATTCCATCCACTGGCAGCGGCTAAGGTACGGAAATCAAGAGAGTATTCTTGAGTAATCATAGCTCCTTGTTTCAGATGGTTCCCAAGCAAATACTTCCTCATCAGAGCGACCGAAAACCTCCTTAAATTGAGCTATAAAAGTCTGAATGGAACTGGTTGCTGGGCCAGCCTGGCACCAGATGGTATCAGGACATTTGAGAGCGGGTCCGGTGAGTAATGTGATGAAAGTGATCTTAGACTGATCTGTAGGATATAAAGCAGGTTGCATAGTGAATATTAACGAACATTGTAATAGTAATCCGCTGCACTCCTCTGCCCCTTCCAGGGTAGGGCGCCGGTCGGGCCATGGGACTGGAAAGAACGGGAGCCGAAGAAGTGCTTGGTGCTATTGGAGCTGTGGGAGGAGGTGTCGATGGAATGGTGGTCGGAGAACTCAACAAGACCTTCCGTAGCGACTGGAGGAGAACTTCGGGCAGAAGACACACACCGTTGGTGTAAAGCTGACAGACTTACGGCACACAGGTAAGTAGAAACAGTTAAGTAGTAAGGTAAGTTGTGAACTCGACTGAGCAGCACAATGAGTCCGCTTCGTACAAACGAGCCTCGACACTGTGTGGTGTGTGGAGTGTGCTGGTGGTTGATTAGGTGCAGGTGTGTGTGTGTCATTAGAACTCTGGTGAGTGTGATCGCTGCGTGTGGGAGGTGGAAGAGCCTGGCCAATCTGTGACAGGTACCACTTTACCCAGATTGATTTGTTTGTTTATCTCAAGTCAGGTTTAGGAGTCTTTCCCCCAGAGCTTGACATAACACTAAATCAATCATCCATTTATCCAAGTAAAAAGTTTGTTATATGTACGATTTTTCCACCATTTGTTATTAATTTATTCACAAGCAATATTACAGTTATATCAGCTCGAACATTAATAAGCATATCTGTGGTATTTGCCCAATTGAATTGATTTCTAACAGGCTGTCATAAAAGAAAACAAAATAATGAAAGAAACCATCCTGGATATTTAAACCAGAAGTATGCATGATAACCTGCTTTTTTCCAGCATCCCCAAACACCCTTGGAGTTAAACATGGAGGTGAAAATGCTATGCTTCACGAGTGTCTTTCTGCTAAGGGGACAGAACTACTACACCACATCAAAGGGAGCATGGGTAGGGTCATGTACCATCAATTCTTGGGTGAGAACAATTGGAAATTGGTCGTGGAAGGGTATTCCAACATGACAATGGCCCAAAACACACAGCCGATGCAACAAATGAGTGGCTCAAGAAGAAGCACATTAAAGTCCTGGAGTGGCCTAGCCAGTCTCCAGATCTTAATCCCATAGGAAATCTGTGGAGGGAGCTTAAGGTTTAAGTTGCCAAATGTCAGCCTCAAAACCCTGTCTTGGATAGGATCTGCAAAGAGGAGTGGAACAAAATACCTCTTGAGGTGTGTGCAAACCTGATATCCAACTACAAGAAACGTCTGACCTCTTTGATTTCCAAAAAGGGTTTTGCCAGGAAATACCAAGTCATGTTTCTCTAGGGGTGAAATACTTATTTTACTCATTAAAATGCAAATCAGTTTTAACTTTTGTAGGGTTTTGGTCATGCAAAGCGCAAATAACGATCAAATCATCACACTCCGAGGAAGATCAAAGATTCTTTTATCCTGACCATTTGTCATCAGAAAACTGCGAGAAGCTGAAGAGGCACCACTCGGTCTACGCCAAACTTCATCTGCTGATTTCGCCATCGCCCCAGGGAACAAAGCAGCAATAAAAGTTAATCTCATCAGAAGAATAACGAGTGATTTGTGCTGGGAGACTCATTACGGCAAATGGTAAACTGTTACCCATGACTAACCCCTGACCAGAATCCGCTAAATTTCGATAGACACCAGAAAAGGGCAATCTACAGAGATAGCCCCCCTCTCTGAGATCCTCCAAACGAACCAGTTGTCAGGCTCACTTGTGACCTAAGTTATCTAAATTGAGTTATAAATGAACAAAGGACAAGGATTGACTCCAGACTGGCCATCCTAACCGCTGAACTCCCTCTGACCCCTTTGAGCAGCGTGGTCTTTCCCCCACCCTTCTTAAAGGCTGAACTCATACCATGCGTTCACCAAATGTGCTATCAAATATGATGCAAAAAGAAACAAAGAACGCTGTTTCAATCAATCGAACTTACTATGCAAAGGGATAGGGCATCCACCTTCCCGTATATTCAATGCAGCTTGTCTGAATTAATGAGTAATTGATATTGTGTATATTTTATGCATTGCAATAGTTTATTGAAGTTAGTAACAAAACTTTCAGAGATAGTGTCATCTTGAGTTATACCTCAGAAGGAACAGCCTAAGTAGGGCTGCCGCGATAACCGCAATATCGCAATACCGCGCTATTGACGTGCATAACCGCAGAGGAATGCAACAACCACAGCAACCGCGATATTTGCCTGTTTTCTTTTTTCCTAAGGATTTGCCCTTCTCACTTGATGCCTGTGTGCTGAATATTAAATTAGTAATAAGTTAGTAATGATAACATAATGTGTTTATTATGAGGCTCAATAGATATGCACTTAACAAGCCTAAACAGACAGTGAATGAGAGAGAGATCGACTGAGCATGTGCGATTACCTGCGTCTGTCTTTCAGATCGAGTCAGGTATGTATGTATGTGAAACTAGCTTGTCATGTCCAAGGAAAGTGAAATCTCTGTCTTAACATCAATGCTCTGCTGGTCAGCTGAGCATTTAAAAGTGGCGATTAAAGTTAAAATGATTTCAACTTCGTGTTTCATTACGTCTCTCTTTGAATAAATAAGCGTTTTTGAACGTGTAGTTGAATGAACGGTTTAAAGACTTACTCAAAGATAGTCTCTTGCCTCCATCTTGTGGCGTAACAATGAAACTGCACTGACTGACGGCTCGTCTAGAACACGCAGGTGAAATACTGACAGAAAGTCTCTTGTCCAGTTAGACTCGAGGGTGCGCGCTAACTGTTATATATACACGAAGATTTCAGATGCAAAGCCTCTAAATATGTCTGACATTTTTCTTCAAAATTTGCATTTCTTTCTGGCTAGGTTTCTATGTAAGTACTGTTTACTTCACTTCATGTATCAACGCGATTTGGTTTCGGTTTACTTCACTTCATGTATCAACGCGATTTGGTTTCGGTTTATTGATTTCTGAATATGACCTTACATTGTAACAGCCTACACACAATTATATATATATATATATATATATATATATATATATATATATTATATATATATATATATATATATTAGGGCTGCAACTAACGATTATTTTAATAATCGATTAATCTGTCGATTATTTTTTCGATTAATCGATGAATCGGATTAAAAAAAACAAGAGATTTACAACCCTTTATTCAAAAACAGAACTAAAATCTTTAGAAAGTGCACGAACATGTTGCTACTTGAACTGTTATAATAATAATAATAATAAAATAAAAATGGACTAACATAAAAAACATACACATGTATGCTTTACATCTGCCAAATATATAGACTAAATAAACTAAAATTACTATCCGTCAAGACAGCGGATTGCTGTGGTGTACATGCTGCATTTCCCATCAAGAAGCCTCTCAAATTAAATTCCTCAGTGCGCATTAAAAAAGTCATGTGACTTTGCACGCTGGAACGGGATAACTTGACTAACTTTCTGCTACATTCATTCTGCCATGGCGGTGTTTAGTGTCCTGCCATCAGCAGCGACCAGCTGGAAGAGTTCCGCATTCAAATGCACGCAAAACTGGCCTCAAAGCCCCAGCAAAAGTAATTACCATGAATGTGTCAAGGCAAAAATTAAGAAAATATTCGAATTACTTATTAATAAACTAGTATTTTCTGATTCAGTGTTGCAAAGATGAAATTGACGATCCTGCCATCTGCTCATTAATGCCTAATGCATCTTTATGGATTAGCTAATGAAAGAGTTTTGTTTTCGATTTTAATTATTTCGTTTTATAGTAAAATAATAATTTAAAGCTTTCTATAGATATTGTGTTTGTGAGGCAATTACCTGGGTTTCGGTTAATTATTGTGAAGCGCTCCTGTTTAAACCAAAGATATCAAGCGTATTCTGTTTATTTTTTTTAAGAGCACATTTTGTTGATACTGTTAGTACACACAAACTAAGGTAGACCCTTTACAGTTCCGGCCCGGGTGGTAATTACTCTTACCTTTATGAGCAAAAAAGAAATTCCACATTGCACTGCGTCTCCATGTCCTGCAAAGCGCGCTTCTCTCCGCACAAACTTTGGAATTATCTTGATTGAATGATTAAACTAATATTGTGATATGTTTTAAGTTTTTTTATATCAATGGATTTTAATTTAAATCGCGATGAATTAAGCAGGCTTTTGATCTTTCTGCCGCTGTTTGCTAGGTCATAACTTTAAAAAACAAAAATTTAATTTAAGAAACAAAAAGTGTTCCAAATATATCTCTAAATTAACATTATAAACTAAAGGAACGAAAATAAATGTAATCACTTTGCTATTAAAAACAGCAGCTGTGTAATGAGGAAGAGAAAGAGGAAAAAAAGACAGTCAGACTGGAAATTCAGTCGGCCAAAAATTGATGAGCTGTCGGACATTTTTACAAGGAATGTTTGTTTAATAGCCTATTTAATACTCTTAGGCTAATTTCTTAATTAAATATATTATTTCTTTGATTTATTTTAGCGTTTTTAGGCTGCTTGTTAGCTGACTGAAGTGTAGGCTATATATAAAAAACAACGTGCCACCGTCACAGCCCTATTCAAAACTGAGACGATTTCACCTCAGCAGAGCTCCTGTTTCTCCTTACGGTTGTGGTATGTTTTCGACACATTATACAGACAGACAGTGTTACAAAAACTATAGAAGTTGTTTTCTCCATCTCCACTATCCAACGACCCGTACACCAGCTGTTTTGCGATCGAGCATTGGCTGCTGTGAAAGTACGCTAGCCAAAGTAGGCTTAAATATCAAACATGTTTGATATAAATCGGGGCAGCATATATATATATAATGTAGAAACGACGGTGCTTTATGCTCAAATGTTCCAGTTTTGCGCATAAGTTAAATTCGCATTTTTGGATGGAAACACATGAGGCGCCGAACTCTGCTGGCATCAGTGCGGGAGAGAGACCGAATGTGTCCACTCCGCTCTGCGCTCAATTTTTTTTAATATATATAATAACAACCAAATGTCTCTGCGTCGCGCAACACAACGAATCGATTATGAAATTCGTTGCCAACGCTTTTAGTAATCGATTTTTATCGATTTTATCGATTCGTTGTTGCAGCCCTAATATATATATATATATATATATATATATATATATATATGGAGGTAATACCGCATACCGCGCTACTGAGCCACTCAAAATTACCACAAGGGAAATTCCTTAACTGCGACAGCCCTAAGCCTAAGGATGTGGCTCTGCCCCCCAGCAATATTTGATTGGATCCTAACATCATGGGACGTGCTGAGCGGCCCGTTTAAAATACCATGTTCTACACAGTTCTGGGCCTTTCCCCTCGCTCAATGCCTTTAGTCTTTTGTGGTTTGAATGCTTTTCATCTGCACTCACCCGCTGGACCAAGCACACGATTGTGCCAGCAAACTCTACAGAACTAACTAGAGCTTGAACTGCACGAACTGAGCGAGAAGAGTCCGAACGTCCTGAAAAATCTTCTCTGCAGGAGACCACCTACTCATTCCAAATACAAGGCATTCTTGCCCTCCAGAACTCTCCAGAAAATGCAAAGACTTTGTGACCCGGCTTGAACCTTCAGAGCCCACACGCCCACTGAACTCTGAGTGCAACAACCCGTGTAACTAGGCAACTGCGGCCCGAATACCGGTACAGCAACTGCCATTGCCCAACCCTCATCTTCGAAGGATTCCCAAACGACGTCATCCAAAGACCAATCAGCAACCAACCAAAATCTAGTAATAAATATTTATATTTATATTTATTACGAAAAGTAATAATTCAGTTTATTTAGGCTCCTGACCATGAGCGTAATATAAATCTCGGAATTGACAAGGTATATTGATTTAACCACTTCAGTGGATGAATAGTTAAGAAACAAACTATTAATTCTAAATCGATTTCCCTGAATTTTAGATTTGATTCTTTATCAGAATCAATTTTAAATTTGAGTTAATTCTTACTTTTACTCTTAATGCTTTTTTGTTGTTACTCAAAATCAGCAGGGGGATCAAATAATTATTTTCCCCACTGACGTAATTTAAACTTTTAGGCCATTTAGTAAGTATAGTTTGCTGAAATTTGAGTATTAAAGTCATGTGAGAGATCAGGACAAAATAAAGAAACTGAAAAGTAAAATGGAAGTGAAGGCACAGTTCAGGAGAGGACTTTAAATTATTTTACATGTTGCATAGTCTAACAATTTTAACCTTTTTTATGTGATAACCATACAAAAATAGGGTTATCCATGTTCCAGAGATTGTTGTGGGTATATGGGATGGCCTGGATGAGTGTGAGATTTTCCAGCCTGAAATTTTGTACCAGTCCACCCTTGAGCTCCAGCTTCAGGGAACAGAGGACTCAACTATAAGAGATGAGAAGGGGACACTGATGCACACCTTGGGAACGTTGTACTCATAGAAAACCCTTGAGAGTGAGGGGAGCACTGCTGTGCTCAACCAAAAAAGCCACCTAACAGAGAGGCAAAGATGAACTAACAATTTTTGGTGCCTTATGGAACATCTGGGAGGACTCAACTCTCAGAAATCAAAGGAGAACTTAGAGGCTCACCTTGGGAGCGACATACTCATAGGCAACCCTCTAAATTGAGTTAGGAATAGGATAGCACTGCAAACTAAGGGCAGTCACATGATGGGAGCTCCTGGGAGAAGCATGCATACAGAAGCATAATACACCTGGTATGGTTGCCTCACGAAGTTCCATGGAGCAGAGCACTTCATTCTCATAGATGAAAGGGGGGCCCAGATGTTTTCCTTAGGAGCGGTGTGCTAATTGAAGACCCTCGAGAGCAGGGTGGCTAATATCTGCCCTGAAGAGCCGCAGACCCACAGAGTTTTGCTTCAACCCTACTTACTAAGTTACTAAGTTAACACACCTGATTCAGATCACCAGCTCGTTAGAAGAGAGCTACGTGCATGAACTGTGTTCCGATTGACATGATCCCTACACAGTGTTCATCGCTTCCTACTCCCTGAGCACGGGAAATACGGTAAAGTTTACTTCCCTTCGGAACGTTTATTCATGGATTTGTGCTGCGCCGATGCCTGCGGCGTCTTCACACACAGACGAAACTGTAAAATGTGACATCATAAACCATATACAATTTAAATTCACGTTTTGCATATATATATTTTTTCAATGCTCTTTGAATGGAATCATGGCAGGATATCCGATGTCCACTTCGCAGGGCACTTCACGGTCAAATAGAACAATTGCTGTATGTGAAAAGAGATGCATACAAAATATGGGGGGCGCGAGGACTGACGTTGGGAAACGCTGCTCTAGAGTGAAGGGAGCACTGCCAAGTTCAAAGACAGGAGCAGCCTAATGGTGCGTTCACACTGGACGCGAATGAATCGGCAAGTGCAAGGGATTTACATGTTAAGTCAATGCAAAGACGCGAATAGCCATCCTGCAGCGAGAAACGCGCAAATAGGGCGGCGCGCATTGAGCGTTTCAAGCGGTTGCCACGCCATTCGCGCGAACCGCGTTGAGTTCAAAAATCTGAACTCTGACGAAAATCCGCGCCGTGGTAACCAATCAGGAGCTTGCTCTAGTAGTGACGGAGGCAGAAATCCGAAACAACAATGGAGGACAAAATCACCATTGCTGTCTGTGGTTACTCGGAGCTGTACGATACATCTTTGGACTTTTGTAGAAACAGGAATAAAAAGGATCTTGCTAGGAAGAAAGTGAGTGAATAGGTCGGACAATCTGTTAAGTTTTAAAAAACGCTCTTTACTCAATTTGACCTACATATACATACGTATTGAGACTACAAGCAAGCTAAAGCTGGCAAATTGAGCTCATTCACCTATCTTACAACTGCTTTCCCACTGACGAGTGGCAGAAGCCCCTCCCATGACGCGAATTCGCGTCTGTTGTGAAGAAAATGTCACGCGCAAATGGCGCTAGTAAACTCAAATGTTCAAGCGTTCAACTACGCGCAAGTTGCGTCCGGTGTGAACGCACCTTAACAGGGAGGGGGGAAAGGCCAAAGAACCTGATATGCTGCTGTTTCTTGGAGACTCACACCAGTTCTGTTTTGGATTTCGTTGGATCTATTATTGCTTTGTTGTAAAATCTGACAATATTGACAGTGTTGTGTTTAAAATGTAGGCTACATTTAAAATGTAAAATGTTTACTTAATACCACCTTTTTTGTTTAACTTATAAAATCAACATTTGGAATCATTTGAATATTCAGAGAAAATTGCACTCTTGCTCATATGAAAAAGATTTAAAGATGAAAAACAATAACTCAACACTTATTGTCAGACTGTACTGTTTGTAGACAGCATGCAGTAGTCAAATATTATTACACACATTTAAAGGTTTGCTTTGTGCAAAAAAAATAAAAAAATAAATAAAAATAGAACATTAGTTCAAACCAATAAGTGTTAAGTTGTCCCCCGAAAGTAATTTCCCATTCTAACTTTTAGGCCTGGTCCACACTAATACATTTCCATTTGAAGACCTCTGTTTTGGTCTTCCATCCACACTGAGATAGCATTTATTTTAAGGAAAACTGAGCTTTTTAAAAACTGTCTCCAAAGTGGATAACTGAAAAAAAGGCCTTTTAGCATTGTTGTCACACCCTTTTTACCCAATGCCCATATTTGGTTCTTCCAGCTCATTAGTGTCATTCCCATCACCTGTCATTGTAATTAGCACCCCTTTATAAGTTTGATTGATTTCTGAGTTTCTCTGGGAAGGAAAGTGAAGGAGTGAAGTGTTGTGTTTGGGAAGATAGAAGAACAGTGCAAGGGGTAATTTCAGGGGTATCAACTGATGTGACGATTGAAGAGATTCTAAGTAAAATAACAGGAGGCAAAGCAGTGAGAGCTAAGCGGCTGTTGTATACAAAAATAAGCAAAAAAGCTTATCTGTTATGGCAAGGCAAGGCAAGGCAAGTTTATTTATATAGCACATTTCATACACAATGGTAATTCAAAGTGCTGTACATAAGAGTTAAAATCACAATAGCATAAAAATCAGTCATAAAAATTTAAAATAATAATAACACAAACAGATTTAAGAACATATCGAAACTCGTGACCCACAGTTTCACTTTTAGTTTACTTCAGCGCGCTCACTCAGTCTTGCTGAGAAAGTTGCGGCAGCCTTCAGATAGGCAAACTGTACTTCGCCTTACCTGGTCTGCGCAATGTCTAGATAGACAAACTATACTTCGTCGTATCTACTTCAACAAATATTTAGACAGATAAACTATACTTCATCTTGTCTATTCACAGCGAACAGTAATGTCAGTAATCAGATACCAGTAATCTTACCTGATCAAAGACATCCACGCCGTGGACACCAAATTGTAAGAACATTTTAAATGATTTTAAAATTGATTTAAAAATTAATTAAAACAATAAAAACAGAGAATTTAAGAACATTTAAGATTATTTAAAAATTTGATTTTAAAATTAATTTGCACAGTAAAATGATTATACATAAAATAATGCAGTCTGTTCGGACGTAGCACAGTGCTCATTCAATAAATGCACAACTAAACAGGTGAGTTTTGAGTCTGCATTTAATGTGGCTAATGTATTAGCACATCTGATCTCTTCTGGAAGCCGATTCCAACTGCGGGCGGCATAATAGCTAAAAGCGGATTCCCCTTGTTTTGTGTGAACTCTTGATATTATTAACTGACTCGATCCTAGTGATCTGAGTTGTCTGTTAGGTTTGTATACAGTGAGCATATTTGCAATGTATGTAGGTCCTAGGCCATTGAGTGCTTTATAAACAAGTAAAAGTACTTTAAAATCTATCCTAAACATAACTGGTGTAATATGCTCAGATTTTTTGGTTCTAATCAGAATCCTGGCAGCAGCGTTCTGTATGAGCTGCGGCTGTCTAATGGTCTTCTTGGGAAGGCCAGTGAGGAGACCATTACAATAGTCCACCCTGCTGGTGATAAAGGCATGAACAAGTTTCTCCAAATCTGGACGGGAAACAAAACATCTAATTCTTGCAATGTTTTTGAGATGGTAGTATGCTGATTTAGTTACTGCTTTGACATGGCTACTGAAACTGAGGTCTGACTCCAGAATCACACCCAGATTCTTGACTTGATTTTTTGCTTTTTGACCCCTAGTGTCAAGATACGCATTTACCTTATGAACTTCATCTTTGTTTCCAAATGCAATGACTTCCGTTTTCTCCTTGTTTAACTGTAGAAAGTTTTGGCACATCCAACTGTTAATTTCATCAATGCATTGGCAGAGAGAGTCAATGGGGCTGTAGTCATTTGGCGATAAGGCTAGGTAAATCTGGGTATCATCTGCATAGCTGTGATATGCAATTTGGTTCTTTCTCATTATTTGACTTAGTGGGAGCATATACAGACTGAACAACAGCGGCCCTAGAATTGAGCCTTGTGGGACTCCGCATGTCATGGACGTCCACTTAGACTTATGTTCTCCTATACTCACATAATAGCCTCTCCCTTCTAAGTATGACCTGAACCAATTTAGAACCATCCCAGAAAGCCCGACCCAGTTTTCCAGTCTATCTAAAAGAATGTTATGATCGACAGTGTCGAACGCAGCACTGAGATCTAGTAGTACCAGCACTGATATTTTGCCAGAATCTGAATTTAGGCGAATATAATTTATTATCTTTATGAGCGCTGTCTCTGTGCTATGATGTTGTCTGAAGCCAGATTGGAAATGGTCCAGGTATCCATTTGAGTTTATGTAGTGATTTAGCTGATTGAAAACAACCTTTTCAATAATCTTGCTTATGAAAGGAAGATTTGATATTGGTCTATAGTTGCTCAGTATGGTGTTATCAAGATTTTTCTTTTTCAGAAGGGGCTTAACAGCTGCAGTTTTCAGGGAGTTTGGAAAAGTACCAGAAAGAAGTGAGGTGTTCACCACTTCAAAAAGATCTGCTTTTAAACAGTTAAGCACAGTTTTGAAAAAAGATGTGGGAAGTGTGTCAAGGTGGCAGGTTGACGATTTGAGGTGCTGTACTGTTTCTTCCAAAATGTTGCTATCGATTTCTTCAAAAGTAGACATAATGACTTCTTTTTGAAATTGCGGTCGAATCTGTCTGACCTCTGCATAACTTGAGGGTGTGCTAATTGTCTTTCTGATATTATTGATCTTCTCAGAAAAGAAGGAAGCAAACTCATCGCACTTGCTGTCAGAGAGCATTTCACTAGGGATCTGACTACGGGGGTTTGTTAGTCTCTCAACGGTAGCAAAAAGAGTGCGAGTGTTGTTTAGGTTGCTGTTTATAAGGTTCGAGAAGAATGTTTGTCTAGCTTTACCTAGTTCAACATTGAAAGCATGAAGGCTGTCTTTATAGATGCTATAGTGAATTTCAAGTTTTGTCTTCCGCCACATCCGCTCAGCTTTCCTGCATTGTCTTTTCATACTCTGTACTGCTGTTGATTTTCTCCATGGTGATTTTTTGCCAGTCATTTGTCTGACCTTCACAGGTGCAATGTCATCAATGACATTCTTAACTTTTGAGTTAAAGGACTACAGGAGAAAATCAACAGAGTCTGCAGAAATGCTTGACATTGAAGATATAGCCTTCATAAATAGCACAGTAGTGTTATCGTTAATGAATCTCTTTCTGACAGAGACTGATCTAGATTTAGTGGTAGCAGAGATCAATATATCAAAGAAAATACAGAAGTGATCAGATAGTGCTACATCCTTGATAACAGTGGATGAAATGTTTAGACCCTTACTGATGAGTAAATCAAGAGTGTGTCCACGATTGTGTGTGGGCCCATGCACATGCTGAATCAGGTCAAACGTGTTCAAAACTGTTAATTTCTTTTGTAGCTTTGCTTTCTGCATTGTCTATGTGAACATTAAAATCCCCTGCAATAGCAAAACAGTCAAACTCTGAACAAATCATTGAAAGCAGTTCTGTGAACTCCTCAACAAAGGCTGGACAGTATTTTGGGGGCCTGTAAATAATGATAAACAGAATGCGTGGAGAACCTTTCAGCAGAATCCCTAGATATTCAAAAGACAAGTACTGACCAAATGACACTTGCTTGCATTCATAGACATCTTTAAATAGAGCAGCAACACCACCACCTCTTCTAACAGCTCTGCAGACACTCATGAAAGTAAAGTTAGGAGGGGCTACTTCATTGAGGACTGTTGCACAAGAGCTGTCTTCTAACCATGTTTCATTTAAAAACATAAAATCCAGGTTGTTTGTGGTTATAAAATCATTGATCAGAAGTGATTTATTTTTTAGTGAGCGAACATTTAAAAGTGCTAGCTTGATGGCATCACTTTTTGTTTCTAGAGCAATATTAGTTTGATGCCTAATAAGCCTCAGATTAGATGTGTGAACTGTACGATTTGAAAGGGCCTTAGACCTTCTATCACATATTAAAACAGAAATAGGGAAAGCTACAGGCACACTGGGTTCCCGCTTGTTTTGTAAACATTCCTGATTGTTTCTGCTACCGTAGCGGGGACCCGACACATATCACTGAGAGCTGTTATCAGTTGTTTTTGGTTCACTCACAGCAGATGCAGGAGGGTTTGAGCCCTGGCGTTGTGGCAGTGGCCGGAGAGCTCTCACTGGAGGAGGAGGATGAGCTGGGCCCACAGGCTTTGGTGGTTGTGGTGCCTGCCGTTTTTTAGATGATAACTGGGGGCTTGCAGCAAAAGAGTGGGAGAGTCTGGTTCCAGCATAAACCAGTTCCTCCATTTTCTGTGAGAAGCTTAGAAGTGGAGATGCTGGAGAGAGGGATAATGTGTCTGGTGAGTGGTGCTCTGGCTCTGGTGTTTCCGGTGGCTGGAATATGTTGTTGATGTCCTGGCTTCCCTGGCTGTTTACCAGAAAGTCATCCTTCGGTGCTGAGTCTTGGAGCTGTTGTAGTACGTCACAGTCTGTCTGTGATAAGCTCTGTGAGCAGGGCTCAGCCAGGAAAGTGTCCATAAGCAGTGCTTGTTGTGGCTGCGTGGCGTTGTCAGTGTCCTTGTTGGTTGTGTTGGCCACATGATGACTCTGAAGCTGATAAGATGTCCTGTCATCACGCATACACTGTCCAAGTGTGTGTGTGCCATTCATGTTGGGTGGACTCACACATTCTACTGAAGGATGCCGGAGTGAAAAATAGATATTGTCCTTAAGCACTCTCGCACCAAGTTTGTTTGGGTGAAGGCTGTCCAGTTTGAACCGTTGTCTATGGCCCCAGAAAAGATTGAAGTTATCAATGAAGTTGACTCCCTTTAGACTGCAGGTTCTTTGTAGCCAGGTATTCATTCCGAGCAACCGTGAAAACATGTTAAGTCCCCTTGCTGGGAGTGGTCCACTGATGAATGACTGAATTTCAAGTCTTCGAAGTGTTTCAATGAGTACACCGAAATCCTTCTTTAGGAGCTCTGACTGCTCTTTCCGAATATCGTTCTTTCCCACATGGATGATGATTCGATTTGCAGTCTTGTGCTTCATTAGAATGTTCCGAAGTTCCTTGTTCACATCAGAGACGGTTGCTTGAGGACAGCAGCATGTAGTTGTAGTTCTGCTACTGATATTTCTGATAATGGAGTCACCCACTATGAGAGTCCTGGGCTCGGGTGCGCTCTGAGCTGAGTGCCGCTGTCTGCTCCACCTTGCGTGGCTGTTTATAGCAATGTTAGCAGTTGGCTGACATGATACATGTTCAGTCGCATTTGGGGATTCCTCACCCACATTCATTAATGTTTCAAATCTGTTTTCTAGCTGTATAGGGGGTGGTAAAACACCAGCTTTTGCAAGCCTTCTCATAGCTGTATCTGGGGTAGAGGATGATACTGCAGCAATACGAGATACTCTTGACAGTCTGATGTCTCGAGTGCCTTTGAGTCTCGCACCTTGTTTGTGCCATCGATTTGTGTGTCGATCAGTTTTGGCTTGTTCCTCTACACTTATAAAATGTCGATATTGACTAGATTCACAGGACTCACCGGCTCTATGCTGAGGGGGTCCGTGATGATGATCTTCTGTGTGTTCTGCCTGTTTTGGAAGTCCAGCAAGTAACTTTGTTTCTAAAACCACAATCCTTTGTAAAAGTCTGTGGCAGTTTGTGCAGCAAGTAGATCCCAGTAGAGGCATTTTCTTTCTTGTCTGTTGAAAGTAAGCAGCTGTGTTTTCCCGTCTCCGGAATGTAAACGGCTCGCAGTGGGAGGCAAAAAGTCTCCTTTTTTCGTGATGTTTGTATCAAAAATGTGTTGTCTGAGCACTGTGCTGATCTGCTGAAGTTAAATATTAGAAAAATCTGAGAAAAGTTCAAAAGCAGGGAGCAAAAGCCGGAGCAGCAAGCAAAAGCGTCCGAACAGTAGCAAAGCCGGAAGTATTATGGTGCAATTTAGTGAGATTGTGTTGCCAGCTCGAGTAAAGGTAGGGTACTTGAGCTATCAGGTGAGGCCATACATCCCTCCACCGTTAAGATGTTTCAAATGTCAGAAATTTGGACATATGGCAGCAGTGTGTAGAGGTAAACAGCGATGTGGAAAGTGTGGGGGGAAGACCATGAATATGGCAAATGTAGGGAATGCACATAAAATCAAATGTTGCAACTGTGGAGGTGAACATAGTGCAGCATATAAAGGAGGTGAGGAACACAAAATAGCAGCTGAAGTTCAGTGAGTTAAATTGGAAGAGAAGCTCACATATGCTGAGGCTAGGGCTGGGCGGTACACCGGTGTCATAGTCAGCACCGGTGTGACATTGCGCCACAACATGGATTTTCTAATACCGTAATAAATCAATTATGTGCCTCCAACGGCTGCATTTACATCAATAACAGCTCATTCTAAATAATAAGGCATTACATTTTCTTCAAACGTTCAGTTGTGGTCTGAATACCTGTTCTTATACTATATATATTGTTGTAAATAAAAAAGTAAAACATAGTCGTATCAGCTTTGCAGGTGGTAGATAAAAGGGGAGTGGCCATTAAACGACTGGTGAAACACCGTGAAGAAAGGTCCCGTCCTATACCAGGGGCGGAGTGGCAATCGGGACGACCGGGACTTTTCCCGGCGGCCGGCCGAAGGATTTAAACAGCGGATCACAAACTGAGCGGGGGCGAGGCGAACGCGACCGGCCTGTTTACTTTTACTTTCGATTTTGCGATAACGCACACTCTGTGTAAAGGGAGCAGCACATCTTATAAAGTTAATAGTAGGGATGCACCGATCCGAATCGGTCGAGATTGCTTGCGTGTTTTGTCAGTAAAGCCGGTTCTGTAATCAGCGGTAAATGCCATCAGGTGCGTGATGTCACATTGAGCCGTATATACTACACACAGCCGTTGTTTACCGACGAGCTGCGCAAATCCATGTTCATTATCAGTGTGAATGTGCGCAGCTCGTCAGTGAACAACGGCATCTCGGTCTATTCGGATCGGTGCATCCCTAGTTAATAGATATTTGTCAGTGAGTACAAGATTGCAGCAAATCCTCCAGTCTATGTTTGTAATCTCTCTTTACTTTCGACCCGTGATCATTCAAATCTAAAGGTCATTGTACACTGAGTCTGATTTTCTTATGCGTTTTTTGTTTTTGTTTTCTCATATTCGCCATCCTTATCAAAATGCTTATTATGGATGCGAAAATGCAGAAAATCAAACACGATCCGATTTTTTTTATGAGGGACGAAAGTTTCAGAGGCAGTGTGTAAACTTGATTAACATAAACTGTATTTTTTTTTTTAAATGCAAAAATCTCGGACGAAAATTCCGTACTCGTGTGTGCAATGACATTAACTCCAGCAGCTCGTGTTGGATGTAGGGTTGCCAAGTCTGCGTTTTTCCCCACAGAATTGGTCTACTTTTAAACTGTTGCCATGGGTTTATTTCCCCCAGTTATTTAAAGGTATTAAATATTGCAGAAATTAAATTTCAATAAAAAATAATTTTTGTTTTGTTGTACACTGTTAAGTAAGATCTTTAGGTTTTTTTGCAAAATAAATATGTTAAGAATGCATACTCTCCCATGTCTCTTTTTGAAAAGGATACATACCATTTACTTATTATATTATAAAAATATTAACTTTATTCACATACTAAAGGGACAGGACAGGCTACTCCTCCCAAAATGTACCAAAAAAAGTAATACCGTGATATTATACCGTCACCGTTCAAAAGATGAAAAATACCGTGATATTAATTTTAGGTCATATCGCCCACCCCTAGCTGAGGCTATTAAAAAAGTTAATAAGTCTGCAAAAAAAGAGAATTCTATAGTACAAGTATCAATGAGGGGAGTGGTTGAACAGAGCACAAGTCACAGTTATCATCATGAAGCAGATAAGGTAAATGTAGGAGTGGATAAAGTAAAATTTGAGGCTTTTCTTGCTGAAGTAATTAGCTGCTCAGCTCAAACACAGAGTAGAACAGAAAGGATCAAAATTATCGTAAGGGCAGCAGAAAAATATCTTGATATGGGGGAAATATCTGTAGAATTAATAAAGGATACGCTTACTGCAGGAAGATACACAGTCAACATGTATGGGTTTGTAATGGTTTTTATGATTTTACAATGGATTGCACGAAGTCTTTGCTCTAATGGGCAGGAGTTCAAGCGCTTCATTAAAGAAATGGATCAAAAACCACATGTTATCTGTGTTCAAGAAACTTGGCTTAAAACACAGCTAGATTTTATCATGTATGGATATATTGCTATTCGTAGGGATAGGGAAGATGGTATGGGGGATGGTATAGTAACCTTCATCCAACAGGGACTGGGTTACAGAGTTTTAAATATAAGTAAAGAATCAGAGGCAATTGTAGTAGAGGTTTGGATAGAAAACTTAAGTATGAGGATTGTGAATTTTTACAACCCATGTAAGTAATTAAGTAAAGAGAACTTTCATAATATAGTGGGTGAAGTAAGTAATAAAGTGGTATGGTGTGGGGATATTAATGCGCACAGTACTTTGTGGGGTAGCACACATACAGATTATAATGGCACTATGGTTGAGGAATTTTTAGAGGAAAGAAAATTAGTTTGTGTGAATGATGGAAGAGGAACCAGAATAGATGTGGCAAGAGGGTTGGAATCATCAATAGACCTTACTTTGGTATGAACAAATAGCCAGTGTCACAAAATGGGAATTTTTTGAAAACATCACAGTAGGTAGTGATCACTACCCAATAATTTGTGAAATTGGGGTAGGTCCAGTTCAACTGGAGGAGGCAGGCTTTCCTAGATGGAAGCTAAAAGATGCTAACTGGATGGCATATAGTATGTTCAGTAGTGACAAACAAGAAGGAATAAATCCAGGAAAATAGGAAAGTGTGGATAATTTTAATGCAAAAATAACGGAAATCATGCACTCTACTGCAGTTGAAATAATAGGAAAAGGGAGTGGTCAAGGACAGCGTAAGATGGTTCCCTGGTGGTCAGATGAATGCAAAAAGGCTGTTCAAGCAAGGAATAAAGCCTTTAGGAAGGTTATAACTACTTTTTGTTTTAATGATTTGGTAGCATATAAGAAGGCTCAAGCAGGTGTCAGAAGAGTAATCAAACAAGCAAAGCGGCAACAGTGGCAACAATTCTGTAGTAGAATAGGGAGGGAAATTCAAATCAGTGATGTGTGGTGTATGATCAGGAAGATGGGAGGAATTAGAGGGGACTTTACATTACCAGCCATAAGGTTTAACAATAAAATCATGATTAGCAACACAGATAAGGCTGAAGCATTAGCAAAAGCATTTGAGAGAGTTCATAGTTCTGAGAATCTGACTTCAGAAGCAAGAGCAGCTAGAAATAAAATGTTGAGAGATCATCCTAACATACACATTAAAAAGAGTGACTTTAGTGGAGCATTAGACGTTCCTTTTTCCCTATTTGAATTGAAAAGGGCATTGGCTGGGGTCAAAGGAAAGGATTGAAATATGTTATAAGATGGTTGAGAGCTTAACCTCTGATGCTCAAAAGATCATATTAGAACTTTATAATAGGATATGGGAATTAGGGACCTTACCACTGGCTTGGACATTCAGTCATTATACCCATTGGAAAACCTGGGAAAGCTACATGTAAAGTAACTAGTTATAGACCTATTGCTCTAACGTCAAATATGTGTAAAATTATGGAACGAATGGTGACAGACAGATTAACATATGTAGTTGAAAGCAGAAACCCGTTTACTAATTATCAAAGTGAGTTCAGGAAAGGAAGGACTACCATGGACCCAGTTGTATGCTTAGAAAGTGAAATCAGGAAGGCTCAGGCCAATAAGGATCAAGTGATTGCAGTATGTTTTGATGTGGAGAAGGCATATGATATGCTTTGGAAAGATGGTCTTCTCATCAAATTAGATTCCATGGGCATAGGTGGAAGGATGTATAATTGGGTGATGGATTTTCTGAGAGACAGGAGTATAGAAGTAAGGGTTGGGGCATCTCACTCAAGTAATTACTCTATAGAAAATGGAACCCCTCAAGGTTGTGTCTGTAGTCCTATCCTTTTTAACCTTCTGATCAATGATGTTTTTTCAGAGGTTGATACTAGCCTTGGCAGGTCATTATATGCAGATGATGGGGCATTATGGGCAAGAGGACGTAATGAAACATTTTTTACAAAAGAAGATACAGGTAGCAGTCAGTACTGTGGAGAAATGGGGTAATAAGTGGGGTTTCCGGTTTTCTGTTGACAAAACTCGGGTAATTTGTTTTTCTAAAAAACGAATAAACCCTAAGATACAGATTAATCTTTATGGACAGCCAGTTAAGCAAGCTTTATGTATTAGATTTTTGGGAGTGTGGATGGATCATAAACTAACTTATGGAGAACATATTCAGAAGGTCCTAACTAAATGCAAAAAGGCAATTAATATTATGAGATGTCTTATAGGAAACAACTGGGGTGCAAGCATGAAATCTCTTAGGCATATCTATACTGCTCTAATTAGGTCAACCTTAGATTATGCGTGCAATACTTATGGGTCAACTGCAAAATCCCATTTCCAGCGTTGCAGGTGGAGGTTGGTGAAATGCCTTTATCATTACGGCGATTACAGTTGAGAATGACTTACTGGAGTACACTGCAGGGACATGGGCAGGAACATCCAACCAAAGTAGTTCTGAACAAATGTTGGGAACATGGAGCAAACAGTTTGATAGTTTTGGTTGGTTCAATTAAACAAAGAACTTCAGATCATTTAGCAGTTTATTCTGTGGAACTTTTAGCTATTTTATTAGCATTAATACAGATAGAAGATTTTAAGCCAAATAAGTTTGTTGTCTGTTCAGATTCTATGGCAGCATTGGTCAGTATTTTAAACCTCCAATCTTCATGTAGACTTGACTTAGTGTATGAAATTTTTCAAAGCCTATATAGACTGAGTCATAGGAATCCATCTGTGTGTTTTATTTGGGTTCCAGCACATGTAGATGAAGTTGTGGACTCCCTGGCCAAAAAAGCCCTTAGTTTGAACTCAAGTCAGCTAGATGTCCCATTAAGTAGAAATGAAATTAAAACTATAATTAAAGCTAAAGTAAACAATTTATGGCAAAAACAATGGCATACAAACTCAAAGGGGAGGTTCCTTCATAAGATTCAGCAACAAGTTCCTTCAAAAAACAGGGTAACTGGAGCAGGAGGGAGCAAACAATAATCACAAGGCTGAGAATAGGTCACACTAACCTTAATTATAATCTCAACAATATAGGGAAACATAATAATGGTCAATGTTCATCATGCAATCAAGCAGAAACTGTGATGCATGTTTTAACAGAATGCCCAGCATATAATGTTAAGAGGGAAGTCCTGCTAGATAGTGTCAAAGCGTTAGGATACACTGGACTAGCAGTAGAAGATTTGCTTTCCTTTTCTGCTGTTAAACCATCTTTATGGAAGCATGTTATAACATTTCTAAAGTCAACTAGATTATATGAGAGAATTTAAAAGTTTAAGGTCCTTTTTTTTTTTAAACATAAAACGTCTAAGTCCCCACTGATACTACACACCCACAACAGTTGGTGGAGGCAATGCACCATGTTGGATGCCAACCGCCAATAAACTTAAAGAAGAAGAAGAAGAGTTTCTCTGTCCAGCTTCAACGTTTCCTCCAGTCATCCTGTCTGTTTGTTACCCTGACTGAGGATTTTATTAAAGACTTTTTACTCCTATGCAGCTTCAGGGAGCAGAGGACTAACAAAAAGATGAGAAGGGAACACTGACGCTCACCTTGGGAATGTTGAACTCATAGGCGACTCGAGAGTGAGGGGACCACTGCTGTGCTCAACTACATAAGACACCTAACAGTGAGGCAAAGAGGACCTAACAACATGATGAAACCAAACATGATGGGAGCTCCAGAGAGCAGCATGCTCATAATTGACCCTATAATGAGCACAGAGGCGGTCATCAGGGAGGCCAATTAAGGAAATGCTTATTACACCTGGTATGGCTGCCTCATGAAGCTCCATGGAGCAGAGGACTGAACTCTCAGAGATGAGAGGGGAACACAGACACTTTTCCTGGTATGCTCATAGGAGAACCTCGAGAGTCAGGGGAGCACGGCCAAGCACAATAGCCGCTTTTCCACTGTCGAGCCAGTGCTAAGAGCGTGCCGGGCGGGGCTAATGGCCTTGAGTCGCAAGCACCAAGGCCAAAAGTATGCTGCGTTTCCACTATCGAGCCAGTAGCCTCGCTGCTCAAACCTAAAGCCTGCCCTTTACACACCTCCTTGGATCAAACGTCACGAAACCCCTCCCCTTTCAGCGGGGAGATTGAAAGTAAGTCACCGTAGTGTGATCATCGAACGAAGACAGCTGAAGTGGCTGTTTGTTTGCTCCTTTCTGTGTTTTCTTCGCGGAAGATGAGGCAGCGAAACCAAGATGCGAAGACGGAGGCTCAGTGGCGTTTACGCCAAAAGCTTATGTTAGCTGCAAGGCGAAAAAGAACAATACAGGGACGTGGAAGCCGGATACAGCGAATGCAGAAACGCCTTGTAATGTTGGTGATGTCTGTTCTCATGCAAGAAGTGCTTTGCAACAGTTGTTTATGCAGCAGCAATATTTGTAATATATTACATTAATAAATCACTTGAAAAGAAGCGTTGTTTTTATGACCTACACACAAATCTTTCGTCTAACTTGGTATTACATCAAACAAAATGTTGCACATTATCTACACACTACAGCAAAAAATAACTACACAGTTGTACTTCTAGTATAATTTATGCCTTTATTTAGGTACAGATACAGGTACAGTGTATGTTATGTTATCAAGGTGTGTTGGTGAGTTTTTGTGGGGGTTTTTGGACGATGTAAATAAACTTATACATCAGATCTCATTTTTATAGGATCTTATTTGCATTTGTCCAAAATTTTATTTTTATCTTGTCTTCGTTTCTGCAGACGCCGTCAAACTGGCGTTGTATATTGTCCTCGGCCCAAATGCTTAGAAGAGCCCTGTATTAGTAATTCGGCGAAATGCGCTTCTTACCGCAGACAAACTCCGCCTTTCACTTTGACCACGCCTCAAGCCCCAGCTGGCCCGCTTTGGCCCAAGGTTTTCGTAGGGCCGAAAAACCTGGGCCATTGGCCCTGAGGAAGCACCAACGAGGCACGATCAGGCCCCGGAAGTGACAGTGGAAACGCGACTGGCCCTGTCACGTACTAGCACGCCCGCTTTTGGCCCGACAGTGGAAACGCGGCTAATGACAGAAACAGCCTAACAGGGAGGCAAAAAAGGCCTAAGAACCTGATATGACTGCACACAGAGAGAAGAGAGCAGAGTCCTTGGCTCTGAGACCGAGAGAAGTCATATGCTCCATCTGAGACTGATGGCTTTATCAGGCATTACATGCAGAAATTTTTCTAAAGGAGGTTCTGAACCTTCTGAAGGTTTCCTTCAGAGAGTGATATAAAAACATTGATTTTGAAACATACAGTGCTCATGTTTGTTTAACAAAGTCAAAGTCTTTTGGAAAATCTATTTGTTTTGGTCAGTTTTGATATTGTAGTCACGATATATGATATTTGAGTCAACACAAATAAATCAATGCATGGGAAACACACAACAACCTGAGCCCAATTTATGCCTACTCATCACCTTAAAGGAGAACTCCGGTGTGATTTTGACCTAAAGTGTATTGAATCATGATACCGAGTGTAAACGTACCTTGCATATCTCATCTCGTCTTGTCCACTGCTGTCCGAAATCTGGGGTCAGTTAGCCGATGCTCACAACAGCTTGTCAATGAAAGTCAATCGGGCATCGAAGGAGCCATGTAAATAAATCACTGTTTTACGCCATTTACGAGGCACAAAGTAGCTCCACACTTCATTGGTAGACTTCCAAGGGCCCTGACATTTTAAACGAGACATTGAGAACTTAGAAAAAGCACCGGTAGTTTATTTACAAGTAGATTTATACAGACAGTAACCGCAAGAAGTTTAGCGGCCGCCGCCATCTTAAATGTAGTCACGATAAGTCGAGTGTCGATCACCAAGGAATTTATCAGCTTATCAACGTATCAGGTTGTAGTTTCCTTGGTGCTCGACACTCGACTTATCGTGACTACATTTAAGATGGCGGCGGCCGCTAAACTTCTTGCGGTTACTGTCTGTATAAATCTACTTGTAAATAAACTACCGGTGCTTTTTCTAAGTTCTCAATGTCTCGTTTTAAATGTCAGGGCCCTTGGAAGTCTACCAATGAAGTGTGGAGCTACTTTGTGCCTCGTAAATGGCGTAAAAAAGTGATTTATTTACATGGCTCCTTCGATGCCCGATTGACTTTCATTGACAAGCTGTTGTGAGCATCGGCTAACTGACCCCAGATTTCGGACAGCAGTGGACAAGACGAGATGAGATATGCAAGGTACGTTTACACTCGGTATCATGATTCAATACACTTTAGGTCAAAATCACACCGGAGTTCTCCTTTAACCTTAAGTTGGGGTAGAATTAAATTAATGCCAAAGCTCAGCCTTTTGTTATTCTTACCCCCTCCATCACCTCACGTACCCCAGTTTGAGAACCACTGGTCAATACCGTTATCATGTTAAAATACAGTACCTTGGTGTAAGTATGACCTATGCCTCCTTAACAGTGGTCATCTATTTATTTGCCTGAATATATTGATATTATTTGAATTATTTTCTTCATTTCCTCTTTAACCAGTAATTTATTTTATATATTTTCTTCTTCTTTACCTTTTTCCTAATTTTCCTCCTTATTCCCTTTTTTTAACTTTACATATACACAAGATATAAAGGTGTATCTTACACCTCACATAATTATACCAGAATTTAACTTCAATGTTAATGCTTTTGTTTTGTCTTATTTTTTTGTGTTTGTTTTATTGTCTCAGACTGGCTTTATATTTACAGCACTGTTTTCTCCTATTTTGTACTGTTTTTCTTTATGTCCTACATTGTATTTTTCTACAAAAAAAAAAAAATGGTAAATGAAATGATCTTACTAGATGATAAAACTGCATGAAAAAGTATAATCTGTTCCATTTGTATAGTCTAAGGTGTAAGGTGAAATTAATGTTTCTGACATTTCAGTGTGGATGTGAAACTTTTGGAAAATGCTTGAAAACGCTAGTGTGGATGGAGAAAATTTTAAAACAAAAAGGCTGTTTTCAATTGTAGGTGGATTGATTTAGGTGTAGCCTAAGTGTTTTTCCTTGTTTTATTTGCTTACCAAATACTTTAAATTAACATGCAGACAGCATGCAGTAGCCAAATGTAATTACTCACATTTCAAGGTTAGGTTTGTGCAAAATAAATTTTCTTAACACTTTTACATAATTAGCCAAAGTGCTATTAATCAATGGTTTTAGTATTAGAAGCAGATACTAGGTTTTAATGTTGCAATGTTTGGTTTAGACTAATTCCATATTGTTTAGGATGCATATTTCGGTTAATTTTCCTGACTGACAACCGCTGCTCGTTATCCGAACATTAACCTTTAACTGATAAAATTATAACGATAAATTAGTTTAAAAAGAGAATGCACGAGTATCTGATGATACATAAAAAATACAAGCAAATGTTTTATTTCAACATCCAAACTGCAGCATACAGAGCAACGGAGCAACAACAAAAACTGTATTCACCTATACTCAAATTATCACGCATAAGCTGCGCTTCTGAGAACAGAGAAAATCTGAATTAAATATATATAAAAAAGAATAAAATAAATAGGCCTAAACTAAATATATATATATATATATTTAATAATTATCTAATTAAGACAATACTAAAACACACTGAATCCTTCTATGTGCTTTGAAGATCGGTACCGGTCTTGTTCTTCCTGTCGGACATAAACAAATATAGCAGGCCAGCCTATACCTCAGTGTGCCTAGTTTTTAACATGTGGACATGCTGTACGGAGAGACTGTTAGATCCGCGACAAAAACACCATCACAAAAATACTTTAAATTTGCGGTTCGGGAGTTCTCATCCACTGCTCATATGGTGTGAAGACGCGTGTTTTTACAGCATTCAGCAATAGCCAATCACAGACATATCTGTTGATTTAATGGTCGTATTGGCCAATCAGCGGCGGCTAAATTACAATCCACTCACCACTCAAAGTGCCGGTTTCAGTTCTGCTGATTTCTACACATTCGCGAACTCTCTCAGTAAAACAAAGAAAGTGTAGACATGATGTAAATAAGAGATTAACTGTGCAGTGTAAAGATTATTGTATTACTTTTTATTAACTTTGTGGGATTGCGATGAACTACAGTAAAATGAGTGACAGCTTTCCAGTGATTGTAAGGGGAGCGCCTATTGCGCACTTTGACTATAATCCCTTCAGAATTTGAATACATTCACTCACGGATTCACTCTCTGATAACCCAATATCGCCACTTGCCATTGTGTTGCATATACTACATCAGTTAACTAAGTGAAGGAGAAGACGGTGTTTGCTCAGCGAAATATGCCACACTTCACGTGTCCAGTAAACAGATAACTTGCATATAGCATTATTTTTTCTTTCACCATGCAGCAAACGTAAAAAATACTATATATATATATATATATATATATATAAAAACTTTAAACCGTTTAACTGATAGTAATAATCGGTTAAAATTCTTATGGTCGGTTAACGGTTAAACAGTCAATACGAGCATCCCTAATATTGTTACAACTTAAATGCAGGATTTCATAGTAACAAATGCTCAGTGTGAAAGCAGGATCTTCTCAGCTGCACTTTATGGCAGCATTAGTATGTGATCTCAACACTTCTGTCAAATGTCAAAACATTTCTACACTCATGTGAAAAAATATTCATAAATATCATTCATTTTCTGAGCTCAGTTTTGAGATTGAAAACCAACCTGTTTGTTCCTCAGTATCTTTATGTTTGACTCTGAATGTTTCTTCAATCTTCATGTCTTCACTCTCCTCTTTAATAAACTCCATCTTTGTTTGTTCCTCAGTATCTTCATGTTTCAGTGTTTCTTCAATCTTCATGTCTTCACTCTCCTCTTTAATAAACGCCATCTTTATAATAGTGTGTCACGTGGATCTCTGTTGATTCTACAGGAGTTTTTCTGTGTTTGGACACTTTGTCCTGTTTAAGATGAGAATAAATTAATAGAAAGAACAATCAATGCAAACTAAATCTCAGGGTGAGTCTCAATCAGCTCCTAGTTCAGTAGTCAGTGCACAGGACAGTCAGAGTTAACAGACATCGATATAAAATTTACAAAATATGCATTACACTGAAGGTTCATATTAAATTAGGCGATTTTGACTTATATTTGGTATTCGATTATTTATCATATCTAATGTGATTCCACTCGTTTGTGTTTGTTGTTGTCGTTTGTAGTCCGCGTGCCGCTGAATCGAATCACTGAATCATTTCACAAATGATTTGATTCAAATGATTCGGATTCTCAGTTTCTCTCATCACTTCTTATCATCACACGATTGATTCATGATATAGAGAGCGAACTGAGACGGACATTCTGTGTTATTAAAGGCTAACGTTTTAAGTAACATTAAATAAAGCATTAAAACGTTATATTTAACAATGATGCAGTTACTTATTTTACACAGCTTGCTTTAATTAAAGTGACAGATTGCATTGATTTAAAAACTTTAAAACCACAAACCTTTCTTCAGGCGACTCACAACAGATGAGGAGCGCGGCACAGCTTTATGACGTCACGTCATACCAAAATAAAAGTCCCATTGGTGCACTGCTCTCTTGAATCACAAATATATAATAGAAATCTTGATTATAGAACAGAATTTCGTACCCATACGATGATGCATTAGTTAGAAAAGCAAAGTTATTAACATTGTAAATCTAGGAATAATATTCTTTATGTACTTTCAAAACAATAATTTCTGTTTTTATACCATGCCATTAAATTCACATAAACTAGTTCATGCTGCTGTGTAACTGTTACAAAGAGAGTGTGATGGCAAATTTGATCTGTCACTCTTTTGACTATTGTAATCAATCTCTTGTTATTTTGTTTGTGTATTTATTTATTCCTCTTTTGGAAAATCATTGAAACACTGTCAGGGATTTTATTACTTTTGCTGTTGGGGGCAAATGAGGAAACAAAAACATATTTGTCACAGTTTCTATTTACCACTACATAAGTTTATTTATTGTGAATGTTAATGAAATATGATTTACATTTCCCCTGATTATCTTTTTTTTATTGCATATAATCTGTGCTAAAATATGATTATAATATAAACAAGTTTAATATTAAGATCTCAGATCTCTTTATTAACAGTGAAGAGTTCAGGTAATAAATACAAGACACAATAAACTGTTTTTTAGAAACTTTATCTAGAAGTACATCCATCAGAAAAACAAACAAAAAAATTGTTATGATTTTAGTGAAGTTAAATGTTTTGAAAAAGTGAGGTGACTCTTTTGACAAGATCTGGAGGGAGAACAGAAAATGTTGATTATGTAGTGCAGAGTAGTTATATTAAAATAAGGTTTAAAAAGTGAGAGATTCCCAAATGCTTAATAATACGCAAGATAATCATCCCAGATTTAAAGGCAATGTTATATGTAGTAATGTTAGGCCAAGTTATATTGTTATTACTGACACATTCAGAGTGTAGCCAACATTTCAGAAGGTCAAATCAGAGATGTCAAATGTAATAATAATACCATAACACTTTTTTTTCCCCGGTTACACTGACAGTTTTTTTTTTATATATTTTACTTTTAATTGACTAAATAGACTACATTGCTGAACAATAACCCATAATTTGTAGTTTATAATATATTTTTTCTTATATTTTTCTTATTTGTATTACAGGATAAGGCAGAACATATATGTTATAGTTTCCATACTTTAATAAATGCTATGTCAGCATTATTTATATACTTTATTGATTACCTGGAGATGATCACATACCATGTGTGTCATATATTTGTCTTTCATTGTCCTTTCATCAGTCACAACGTTTGTTTTTATTCAGCATAGCTACAGCTGGATGATTGTTAATTTTGGATACGATTAAAACATAAGGTTATTGCTCCACCCTAAATTACCCTTCAGCTGACATAACTTAAACTAGAGTTAGCTTATAATGAAGTTAGCAAGACCCGTTTAGCAAGCCTAACTTCACAAGTGCATGTTTTTTCGCTGATAATGAGGAAACCATTGTTCGGGCTTTAATTGTTGTCTTAACATGTAAACCACGCGAGTCTAATGGTACATAACAGGATCCATTATAACATTTAAACAAAACGTGATCATTAATTATTAGCCTAGTAACTTACCTGGACAGTGGTTTAAGCGCGATGAGGAGACTGCCACCGTCTCCATAGCAACGGAGGCTGAGGATCATGGGTATTGCTGGCGTCCACTATCGAAAAATATTTTTTCTTCTATTTTGTCTTTAACACATATATGGCTTGAACTGACACAAAGCAATAAATAATTAAACAAATAAATAAAAGACATAAAAATGTAAGCTTCAGAAAATAATCAGGAGATAACCCTTGCAGCAAAATCATATTAATTTTATTAGTACAGCTGTCTTATTAAGGAATGAGCAAAGACGACACTAACGAGATCAATAAAAAACACAATAAAAAATAAGTGTGATATTGTTTATTAGAATTACGATTAGAATTACAGAATATGCGTTAATGAAGAGACGCCCAACTTACAGTAAAAAAGTAAATAATTGCAGCGATGGTAATTTTATAGTAAACATCGTATTGTTAAATCTTCAAGCACACTTTAGCTCGTGTTATGTGTTAAGAAAAGACAACTGTTGGACAATCTGTGCGTCACCCACGGATTGGCCACCGTGGTCCCATCACAGATTTCAGTTATAGACTCAAAATTATAGGCTACTCACATTTGCATTTCAGCCTACATTTTCGGTCTTGTTGGCCCATCAGTTTAAATTGCTGAATGACAGAAGAAGCGTACAGTAGGTCATATTATTTAAAATGAAGCAACATTAGGGTACTAACCACAAGCCACTGCGTGAGACCCGAGGTTGTCCGTGTGTCTGTTACGGAAAACTCTGTGATGCCGCCACGGAAATTCACAAAAAGCAAAAGGCTACAAACGAACTGAATTATATAAAAACAGGGGTAGATGAGAGGCTGACATGTTAATGTCAGGATGTCACCTCAACCACACACTAGAGTCACACCCTCAGAAGAACCTCCCACTCGTTCAGGATCACCTGAGTACTAATTACTAGCACCTGACTTCACTTACCACACCCTATATATACGCACTGCATTCAGTCACTCACCATCTGGTCTACGGATCACACCCCTTGCTATGCTGCTCCTCTGGATCCTGTTTGGACTCTGTTTCACTCCTCTGTGCCGGCTTACCACATTACCATTACCCAAGGACTGTTCAGATAAGACTATCCATCTTTCAAATCAACATTGCAATAGCCTGAAACTTACCTGCTGTTTTAATAAACTTACCTCATTTTTATATACACTTACCTCCGTCTCTGCATCCGTCTGTGTGTGTGACAGTTAACTGCCATCGCAGGCACTTCTTGAAGACTTCTAGTGTCAAAACGAACTACTTTGGTCTAAATAAAGTCCAGTGAGGGTGAAAAAGTTTCCGTGATATCATCACGGAACTTGAGCCGATAAGAGAAAGCTAGCGCTCAACCAAAAAAATATTTCACCTTAAGTATATTTGAAGCAGGTCTAAAAGAGGCCAGAATATTTAAAGTAATAGGCAAAATACGTTTCCAAAAACGACGTCATTTGAGGCAGAGCCGATGCCGGACCAGTGAATCCGTGCGTGGATCACGTAAAAAGAGTGACTCAGACGCATTTATAGTTGAACCTGGTTATCCGTGCGAGGACCACGGCGGATGCCTGTCACTGACTTACATTAGTATCACTTCCGTGAACCCATCACGGAATTTTCGACGATTCCGTGACTCAAACACGGATTTGGAGTTAAGGGTCCGTGGTCTTTACACGGAATTCTGTGAGATCAGGTTGGACAAGATACATCATATGTGGGATGAGTGAGAGTCGTAAATTAACAAGGGGTCATAAATAAGTAAGGAGGGGGTCATAAATGGGCAAGGCATTGCCCTTTGCTCTTTCATTGAGATCTTGTCTTCAGATTAGTGAGTTTTATTTTTTTGATGCATGGGATCTGACTCTTGTGAGAGTTCCTGAACTTTGGTTTCATAGAGAGATCTGACTGGTTTTACAATAAATATGTGAAAATTCTTTACAAAAATGGAGAACATCAAAAAGTGTTAGATTGTTCTCAGCTCTCCCCTACACACATGGAAGTAGCATGTAGTGATGGATGGGAAAAGTATTTTTAGCCTGTTGAGTGGGTTGCAGCTGTTCTTGAATCAACACAGTTTCATTAATTTAACTGATTCAAATGAGCCGATCAGTGGTGTATTTCCCAAAAGTGAGTATGGTCACAGGTTCCATCATTCCCAAAAAGGTTCAATGTAACCAATGACCGTAGTGTTGTTAATGATGCTAATAATGCTTTTGAGAAAACACACCCCGGAGGGAGTCTCCAGAGTCTTAAATTCTCTGAATTCACAAGTCTGTCTCAAAATTAGCCAAGAACAGGAGATCTTCTGGGCTTAAGTGCACACACAACTGATGGCGTTACTAATGCTGAATTTAAGTCATATTTGTGTATTACATTTACATTTACATTTACATTTATTCATTTGGCTGACGCTTTTATCCAAAGCGACTTACAATTGGGGAGAACAACAAGCGATTCATCCTTAGGCATTACATATATGTATATGTACACATAAATGTAGGGTCTGGGCACTCTCCATAGACAGGGCTCAACCGGAGGGGCGGGATAAACGGTTGTCTTTCAAACTCCCTCTCCACGCAATAGGATAGCGCTACAACCAATCAGAGCAACGAAGAAGGTGACGTAGTCAGAGCGACGGAAAAGAGAGTTCCTTGCATGTGTGTTGTGGAAAAGTTTGATGAAGGGATGTAATAATAGATATCTTCAAATCACAACAGTGATAATGGAGCTCAACAACTTTTGCCATTTTTGCAAAAGGAACCTGAGAATTGTGGGCGTGTTTTCAAATTCATCAACCATCTTTGAAAAAGTGAAGGCTACCCCCGAACATGTTGTTGTGAATAATCTACTTTATCGCTAAACGTACTTACCATTTGTACGTGAGATGAACCTCATCCACCACAATTCCCAAAATGTTGTCCTGGTAAACCTTGGTGGCCAACATATCTTGCCATTCCTTGACTAGAAGCCAGGATTCAGGACTCTTGTATAACAACTGGCACCGGCCGCTTCTAATGTCCTCCCGGTCGCCTTTGCCAAGTTGCATGGCCTTAAGTCCAAGTTGTGTAGCCTCTTTTAACTGGTCTTCCATTAGTGCTATCAGCGGTGAATCAACAATCACAAGCGGGTTGTGGCAGAGTCCCATGCGTTTTCCCACCAGCGGAGCTATCTGGTAAATCAAACTTTTACCGAATCCGGTTGGCAAAACAACAAATACATCCTTCTTTTGTAGGAATGACCTCAGTGCACTTTCTTGTTCTTTTCTCAGGGAAAAGCTTAACTTTAAGTCTTTCAGAGTGGCGGCCAAAGCCGATTCAAAACAAAGTTGTTCGCTAGCAGCAGCCATCGCTCTACCTCTCACGCGTAATTCACGGAACCAGAGAACGTCTGACGGAACTAATGGTCGCAGGTCAGTCATCATCATGTTAAGCCCGCCCACCGACTCGTGATTGGCCCGGTCGATTTTGGATTTTTGGAAATCTCAAGTCAACGGAGAGTTACTAGACTGCCCTTGGAAGCAAATGTAATTTGCTGCTGCTAGGGGCGCGTCTAGATTCTAGTCTAGCTTACATTCTAAATGTCATATCAACCTCTACCACTTGATCACTAAAAAGGCAGACACACTTTTAACTCTTTTAAAAACTCAATTTTAAAAATTTTGTTTAGTTTGGTGTTGCTTTTATTTTTAAATATATGCTCATATTTGCTATAACTTTGCATGAGCACATCAAGTTCAATTGGAGAAAAAAATGCTGATCTCTTTTTTCAGATGTTGCCATGATGACTCATAATATCTGTGCTCCATTGATAATGCCTTTTTATAGTCGCGGTGTGCGCGCTTAACTCTGAATTAGTCTACTCAGAGTTGATTGACCTAACTCAGATAAGCTGTTCTGAAACCGAAAACTCTGAGTTTTTAATCTCTCGGTAAATCAACTCAGAGTTCAAGTTTAAACTCCGAGTTGGTTGAACCTCCTTACTGAAACAGGCCCCAGCTCTGTTGTTTTTATATTCAAATAAATATGATGAACAAGACACACAAAGTGCTTGCTATTTTATTCCACATGCAAAATGCATATTTATCATCAATTTTTATCACTTAGGTTCCTCTTAATTTACTTAAATTTGTATTTTTTAAAAAAATTTTTAAATTACTTTAATACAAACATGTATTTTAGATTTTTTATATAAATATGACAACAGTCATCTGTCATAGTGTAAAGGAGGTCAGGATTTAGGGAATGTCTGTCTTGAGTCCAGCAGGAGTGACTACAAGAACAGAGTCCACTAACTCAATGCCATATGGACACTTGTCCATTAAAGCAGCAGAGCACAGAAGAGCAGGACTACATGTGTGTGGACTCTAAACAAGAACAGAAGTACAAACAAGGAAATCAAATTAACCATACTTAGTTTAAAGTCAAACATACACAACATAAACAAACAAATCAAATGAAATAAACTTACATTGTTCCTGATACAATTGCACACACCATACAAACATCAGGCAGATTCAAAGTCTCAGTCTTCTGAGCATTTATTAATCAGGACCCATTAGAACAAGACTGCAGTGATCTGGCTCATTAACAGAGGGAGTATGCAGGTCAATGAGTAGCTAATAAAAGAAAAAACAGGACTAAACAAATAAAGTTGAATCAAACTAGAAGATTAAACAATTGAATGTGGCAAATAAACTTAAATACAGTAACTCAAAAAGAATCTTTAATACACATAGTGTTTGGGAATATTCATTCATAATTTAACAAATTAAAGACATGATATTAGATTTAGATTTAAAAATAAAACATTTCAGAAGAGAATGGCAACATCACGGTTGTCAGGACCAATGAGCATTAAGAAGCTCACTTCCAGAACAAAAATGTACAGATAATGTCCTCACTCCTCCATCTTCACAATCACTCTACATCGCTGCAGAAGTACAGACCCAGTGTTTGCAAAGTGAACATACAGAGAAGATCAAACACCCTTTACAAAAAAAAAAAGGCAATGTAGTTTGGAATTTTGGAGGAGAAAATGAGACGGGAGTACCCTGTCTTGAACCGGAATACACTCACATTGCACATTGCAGAGCTAGACAGCATTTGTGGTTAAAAAGTACATAAATTATAGAAAAATAAATTTCTTTATGCCTTGATGTCAATCACTGTTTACAGATTCCATAGGAGTGAATGAGAAGTCCCGTAAACTGAATCCCACCTTTGACAAAAAGTCAGTGACTTCTCTTATAAAACAGCATTTTTTTGTGGTAAACTCTAAAAATAGTCCAATCCAAAAGTATTGTTCAGAGTAAAACATGATGAAGATTAGCAGATAGGCTGTCAATTCATTAAATGATAAGCTGTTTCCTTTAAAAAGCTGTTCATTCTGCATAATAAAGCCTCTCCTCCATTGATATCCATTTAAAAAAAAAAAAAAAACAGCCTGGATTTCCAGCCCAAAAGCTCACCAAAAACCAGCCCAAATTTTAACTTCCAAAATAATGAGAATTTTATTGCTGATAAGGACCATTTTTATCTCTTTGAAAAAAGAACAATGACAAAATTAAATAAAGATAAATCAATTTCACAATATGGATCAGAACAGTTGAAAATATGCGTAAAATGTCCAAAAATCTTTTCAAAGTGGAAATTAACCGATGACTTTAACCCTTAAAAACACATGCATCATTTTCAATGTCCACAGTAAAAATTATGCTAATTTCTGTGTAAAAAGTTCATGCACACACCCACGTTTTATTATTTCAGTTACAATTATATTTAGAAGTCTTCTATTAATCTCTCACCATGCACGTGTAATCCACGTTGTGAGATTTGAGTCACTTAGACTTTTTATTGTGTAACTTATATTTAGGCCACTTTGCCATCGCAATTACTTTTATTTTTTTAACGCAGCCCAAATTTTGTCTACCCGCCCAATACCTTATTCTCCGGTCCAAGCCGATCCAAACCTTCTAATATGTTTTGTTATTATTTTAAATCAGTGCTTTAGTCTTCATTATGTCTGTTTGAGGGTTTTACAAATATTAAACCAATGAAAAGCATTCAAAAGAGCTTGTGACTAAACCTTGTAATGCCATGAAGCGCCACACAGCGCATACAGCTCTCTGCTTGTTCACAATGCAAAGCTAAATACGTAATGGATGTTTAAATAAGTACAGCGTTTTCTTTACTCAAACACTATGTCGGTAAGGATAATGTTTTTGTGTGTTTGAAGAGCGGACAGGGTTTCTGCAGATATGAACAAGTGAAATTTAAGACTTTTTAAGACCTTTTTAATACCACCTTATATGCAATTTAAGACCGAAACCTGTAATGGAAATAGATATTATATTACATGCATATATGTAATATTTAATGTGTTTAATGTAAAAAGTAAACACAATTTCATGGCTGTCATAAATTAAATTTATTACTACGATATACAGTGAACTTTTCATATCAGCAGATACTATTCCACACAAAATATCCCCATAAAAATTCTGAAGCAATATTTTCATCAGTGCACTATTAGCTTTTACATCTTAAATCTGCATATTTGATTTACCTTTATAAAGGCCTTTTTTTTACTTTTGAAATGTATGCATTAACTTTGAAATTTATTTTATGAATTTATCAATAAATTCTAAATGGCTGTTAGCAGTGAGATTACACAATTTACACTGCAAAATTAAAAGTGAGATTAATGTTTTAAATACATTTATTGATTTATAAATATATTAATTAGAAATGTTGGGTGTGGAGGCATACTTTTAAACACACTAAACTACCAGCAGGTGGCGGTAAGTCACTTCATGAGCGAGTTATTTCAACTGATTCGAGCAAAACGCTGCTAGGAGAATGCTTCTGCTGCGATCCTTGCTTGGAACTATTTTCGTTGGTGAAACAGAACAAAACAGTAAATATTTTGTCTAATATGTAAGTAACTACTTGACTAACTACTTGTTTATGAGCTATTGTTGAGCTACAATTAATGTAACATCTGTAATTGTGAGAATATTCAGCAAAAAGCTCACTTGTTATATTACTGAACTATATCATGCTATAAATAAACTATACATTTTAAATTTTTACCTCAGTTTGTTTCTTTAGAATGCTGTTACATTCATTTGTTTTAAAGTATGTCACAAATAGACCAGAAATACACTATCCATTATCAATTTCTGTTTACGTTGAATGTATTAAAATATGAATCTTTCTTGCCTTTCGATGCTTCGCTAGTTGTTTTTGTCAGTTTTAATCAGGCAGTTTGTTCGGTCGGGCAAGTAAAAAAAAAAACATTTTAAAAGTATCTCCAAGGCTGGCGGTCAGCTAGCTCGACCTATATTTATTATTATTATTGAGAACATTATATATAGAAAAAGGTATTTTGACCTGTATTCTGCTACTGCGATTCTGTCTGAAGACGCAGTAACTTCCGCAGGGGGAGAAAAAAAATCTACAGTTGTTAGCAACTGGCCTTAGCCAAGCCCTATATTCAGTTTTTTCAAGCTAAGTATCGCTAAACTTGCACTTCCCCATAGCTAAAAAGTTAAATCCATTTTACTTCTGCGGTACAATCCGAGAGAGACTCGCGCCAATAACAGAAAGCTGATTGGGCTATAGACCTTTCTCACAACTTCCGTATTTTGCACCGGAAATACGCAATTGCTGTGTAAACCTATTTCCGCCCCAGTATGCCGGTAACCAGTTAAACAACAAAGATGGTGAAAACATCGAGCAAGATTGTTTGTAACATCAAGACCACGACTGTTATATTGCTTTAATAAAGTTGTACATGTCCTCTATACTATCCATACATAACCTTATAACCCTAGTCCTCGGTCTAAGTGGACACACTAGTGATTTGTTAGCCTGATTGCTCTCTAACGTTAGCTACGTTACTTACCTTGAAAGTTATGGATAAACGGGACGTTCTAAAATGCTTAAAGTTTCTGTCAAACCTTACTTGGAACAAACACTAACTACTATCAAAAGAACGAGCCCTTATTCCACAGATAAAGTGAATAATATCACGTTAAGCGTTTTCTCCCCCAAATAAGCCCATTATAAGGAAAGAGTTTAACGTGGTTTACGTATCTCAACAGCGACCAGGGAAAACCAAACTTCTGTTAAATTTTTACTTATAATAAATACTTGCTGCTGTCAAAAGAACGAGCTCTTATTCAGCATATAAAGTGATCGCCCCCCATAGAAGTCCATTATAACAAACCATGTTAAGCTTTTTCCTGTATGGAGTTCTATAGGGAGAAAAGCGTGATATTATTCACTTTATACGCTGAATAAGAGCTCATTCTTTTGACAGCAGAAAGTGTTTATTATAAGTAAAATTTTAAGCCACGTTAAGCTTTTTTTTTTTGTATAATGGACTTCTATGGGGGGCGATCACTTTATATGCTGAATGAGAGCTCGTTCTTTTGAGAGCAGCAAGTGTTTATTATAAGTGAAATTTAACAGAAGTTTGGTCTTCCCTGGTCGCTGTTAAGGTAAGTTAAACCACGTGATATTATTCACTTTATCTGTGGAATAAGGACTCGTTTTTTTGATAGTAGTTAGTGTTTGTTCCAAGTAAGGTTTGACAGAAATTTGGGGTTTCCTGGTAGTTTTTTACGTACATTAAGCCACGTTAAGCGTTTTAGAACGTCCCGGATAAACTTTTAGTGGAAAAATTTATGTTCAGTACTTCCAAAAATTCTCAAGACTAACAATTACTCTGAACAACTTAAGGTCCAGGTCCAGTAATGTAAATGAATGTGCTTAATGGTAAAATTACAAACTGCACAAGTGTGTATGGTGTTCACTAGTGTAATTTATTCTGAGTTCGGATTAATAGTCTGTGCTGTAATGGCTTTATTTTATCTTGTCAGACTGATTGTGTTTTAAGAGCCAAACTTGCACCACAATATGGCAATACTCCACTTTTCAGAGGTTTAAAAGTGAGGCAAATGGATCATAGTTCTTATTCAGGACGTCCCATATTATATGCAAAACTCATATGAAACCTTTTTACTGCAGCATTTTTGAGATATGGGACATGATTACATTTTAACGGGGTATATAGACCCCATTTCTAAAAAGTAGAAAAAAACAATGATCAGTTCTTATTCAGGACGTCCCATATTATATGCACAACTCATATGAAACCTTTTTACTGCAGCATTTTTTAGATGACCCCACCAGCACCACCCAACCCCCCCCCCCCCCCCCCTCCGAATGCGTCCCTTATTTTTGAGTATTAAAAGTGGTAACCCTATTGATAATATGAAATATGTGTTTATTTGCATACATTTCTAGTCCAGAAATCTAAACACTGGATGAAGTCAGTTTCAAAATTCTTGTTTAATTTTTTGACATAGTGTCAAATGCTTTTACAGAGGGAATTTGGGGTATATCATTTCATCACTCCATAATTCAGGAAAAAACTTTGAACAGACAAAAAACATGTATTTCTTACCATTTTGGGGAGAAAATGTTGTATAAAATCAAGCTAATATGAACAAATCCCTCTGTAAAAACCTTCAGGATATAGACAGAATACAAATGTAAAGTGTGGTGTGTGTAAGTGCTGCTGAAGTGGAGATTTATGGCTCAGTGTAGGAGAAAAAAACTCTTGGCCTTAAAAATATGTATTGTAATTGAAATCTATTGATACAAATAGATAAAGTGCTATAAAAGAAACACTTATCAGTGATGTTTGGCTGTTTTCTGAAAAAACACAAAGGCCTAAATCTCAAACTTCACAGCTGCATGAAAAAACAGTGTTTTTGCCCGTAAGATGCATTTAAGATATTTAATCTTGTTTTTTGCAAAATGCACTTAATTTAGTTTTTTCTCCCTGGAAACAGTTAAAATTATCTGGCAATGGGGTAAGTAAAATATTTTTAAATCAAGATGCATTTTAAATGCATCTTAACTTAGGAATTTGTAGAAATTTTCACTAGAATCAAGACAAAAATACTAAGTAAGATGCAGCCACTGTTGTTCAAGAACATCCAATCAAATGTGAAGTTAAAGTTAATTAGTCAGAGCAGCTGTAATGGTTCTTGATTAAAGGGGGTGTGGTTGATAACGGCTATTCATTTGCAGAGTATAAATAGCAGTCCAAGGCCTCCTGAAACTATGCTCAGTTGTTTAGTAATGGCAGGAAAGTGGCATTTATGTTATTTTCAAACACTATGTGTTTTGGCTTGTTCTTTTTGCAGTGCTCTTCCTCAAATGGGTTTTCCAGCTCAGAATCCTCAAGCTCTGATGTTCCAGCCGTCTGACCATCGGTTTAAACAGTCAGCTCAACAACAATCTGCTCAGCAGGTTCCTCAGAAGTTTCAGCTTCAGCAGCCAGTGAAGGCCGAGCCTGTTGACAAATGTGCTGTAGCTGATTATGAGCAGATCCAATGTGGACAACCTGGTATCAGTGGTGCTGAGTGTGAGGCTATCAACTGCTGCTTTAACGGACAACAGTGTTACTATGGGAAAGCAGGTAAGAGTTTTGAATCTGATGAAATTTGGTTAATGTTTGTTACCCACATTAATCTACTCTTGTATGTCATTCCAGTGACTGTCCAGTGTATTAGAGATGGTCAGTTTGTGGTAGTGGTGGCTAAAGATGTTACGCTGCCTCGACTGAGTCTGGATTCGGTCCGTCTAGTGGGTGGAAGTGAACCACCTTGCGCTCCTGTGGACTCTACACCTTTCTTTGCTATATACCAGTTCCCTGTCACCGCATGTGGCACAAGTATGATGGTGAGGAGATGCTTCTGGCTTTATTCTGCATGGCTTATGATGGGCTGGATGCCAACAGTTTTCATATTTGCAGGAGGACAGTGGATATGTGGTGTATGAAAACAGAATGACCTCCTCGTATGAAGTAGGCGTTGGTCCGTTTGGTTCCATCACAAGAGACAGCCATTTTGAGTAGGTGACTCATACCCTTTATCTTAAGTACCATCTCTGACAAACTCTACAAGTTGACCGTTTGTTGTCCAGGCTTCTCTTCCAGTGTAGGTACTCTGGTACTGCTGTGGAAGCTCTGGTTGTGGAGGTCAACAGTGTTCCTGCACCTCCACCAGTAGCTGCTCCTGGACCTCTCAGAGTGGAGCTTAGACTGGCCAATGGCCAATGTGTCACCAAAGGTTGCGCAGAAGGTAAGACTTGTCTTCAGTCTTAAAGTCCAGGTTGCAGTGGACTGTGGTTAAACCCCAGTGTTCCTCAGGGGATGAGGCCTACACGTCCTACTACGGTGCTGCTGATTATCCCGTCACGAAAGTCCTGCGAGAGCCTGTGTATGTTGAGGTGCGCATTCTGGAGAGGACTGACCCCAACCTTGTCCTGATGCTGGGACGTTGTTGGGCGACATCAACCCCCAGTCCACTCAGTCTACCCCAGTGGGATCTTCTGATTGATGGGTGAGTCTACCGACAGTCTTTATCCAGCTAGTCTGCTGTTAGGAACTCTCTAACTGCCTCTTTCCTCTTCAGATGCCCTTACTATGATGACCGTTACCTGACCGCACTGGTTCCAGTGACTAGAGCGTCTGGTCTTCAGTTCCCAACCCACTACAAGCGCTTCGTTGTCAAGATGTTCACGTTTGTTGATCCAGCATCACTGGCTCCTCTGCAGGAAACCGTATGCTCTCAGCTCTTCCTGAACCCCTAATATTACTCTTTAATGGATTCTATGGCTTAACCCTTTTCTCTTTCAGATCTTCATCCATTGCAGTACAGCGGTGTGCCATCCCTCTTCTGGCTCCTGTGAGCAAAGCTGTGGCAGGAAGAGTAAGTGCACGCAGTAACCATTTCCACTTGATTTGTGACTTCGTGGCCTTTCTCACTACTTTTTCTCCTTTTTAGGAAGAGATGTTGCTGTGAGGACCTCCACTATTGGACAAACTGTTTCCAGTGGAGAAGTGAGATTGGTTGTATGATTGAGTTGTCTTTTAATAAACCATGTAGAACCTTACACTGTCTCAGTGTTTCATGCCAAGCTACCTAAAGTTGCTCGTTTATTTGCTATGTTAAGATCAATTGTGACTCCAAATCTACCTTCAGTCATTTGGTGCATCAACCATTGGGCCTGTTTTGGTTCACAAAATTTGTGTTCTCAAAAGGTCTTCTAGACCCCCTTCCCTTAAGATCTGGTTCAGTTAGGGTGACCAGATGAGATTGGTTGAAATTCGGGACGGAGGGGGGGGGGGGTGTAATGAATAATAAAGATAATGAATTTCATGTTTTTATTAATATAAATAGTCTACATATATAGAAGTAACATTAGGCATTTTTATACTTCAAACTGAAGTTAATGAACCAATCATATTTTTATTAACAAGTACATATGCATATAAATTGATATAGCCTAATACGTAGGCTATAGAAGTATTATTTTGAACACGGTGCCTCGCCCTCGACCGGTCTGACTTCACGCGACTTCTGCCTGCACTTTCAACTGTCCTAACGGCTGCTGCAACTTGCGCTCTCTTCATCTACTCTATAAAGCAAAAAGGGGACAAAAAGGTCGTATTGTCTTCGTGCATATAGCCTAGATGAATTATATAAATTAATAGAAACAATATAACTTTAAATTCACACTTGAGCTATATAGCCTACTGAGGTTGTGGAGGCTTGACATCAGCATATTTTGCAGAGCTTTTCACTGCTGCCAGCACTCCCGTCTTTCCCAGGATGTATTTATGGAACTCTGCACAAGTCATTAAATTCATTTTTACTTTGATTTCGCTGCGGACCAGTTTAATTTTCGGGACAATTAGAGCAGGATTCGGGACAGCAGCTTAGATTTCGGGACTGTCCCGAATTTTTTCGGGACGTCTGGTCACCCTATTTATATCCTTTATCCAATTTGTTCCTCTTTGTGATGGAGTTTTCCTCCACGACTCTTATCAGGGCCCGTATCCCTAAAGATTCTGAGAATCCTCTCAGAGAGCTCCTAACTTAACCTAAAAATTCCTTGCCAGGAGTTTTAGCTTAGAAGTGATTCCAGAACATTTTCAGTGAACTCTGAGCAAGGAATGGATGGAAAATCCTATCTTAATGAGGAGGTGTGGTTGACCCCGTTGCTAGGTATGAGTCATCATTTCAAAAGCCGTGATTGGTTGGTCCTACAAGTTTGATGAAAATGAACTTTTGGTGATAATGAGCAAAGGATGTACCTTCAAAGCAATAATTAAGCAATAAGGTACGAGAGTTTTTTTATTTGTGTTTATTTACATTTATTTGAACATTTCCATTTATTGTGCACGCATTAAAAATTTGTCTCATTTCAAATGGCTCCGTTGTGATATTCGATGTTGTTTTCTTTGGTTGGGGCTCAATATTTTCTGTTGATGCAAGGATGTCGCTGCAGCGCTTTCTTTGATTTAAGTTCGGCCTCCAGTAGCTCTTTAGTGAGCTTTCACACTTATGTCCACTTACAGACATTATTTCTCTTGAATCAAAACCAGCATCGGACAATCTCTGCACCATTGTGCTGCGAAGGCAGTGGTTTGTGTAAATCTTGGTGCCTGCTGCTTTACAAATTCTCGGCAACATTGTTGCGAGGTAATTCACACCCATAGGCTCTCTGGTGTACCTGCAACAGTCAAATATATAAACAAATAAATAAATAAGATTTAGCACAGTAGATGTGTAAATTATGATTAGCAAATGATTTATGCGTCACACATACGTACCAAACGCATTCAGAGAGGTTTTTCCTTATAGGGTGAAGGTAAAAAGCAGGTGGGTTTGATGGGAGAAGCGACAAATACTTCTCTAGAGAGGCAACAGGACAAAGAGGGTTCCCGGTCTGCTGGAACATGAACCCACGTCTGCTCTCCTTATTTCTTTCATTTGGGTCCTTGTGGTTTTTTGTTTCTTCGTTAAAGCTCATCGTGGCATACTTGAGACCATTTTCGTCGGTTAAAATCTTAAATGAGTCCGGCGTGAGTTCCCGGTTCCCCTCTTTTCCTCTACGCCCGAAGTGCAACTGCACATCAAACCAGACTTTGTTTACAAGTCCTTCAGGTGTGCTGGGATTAAGCGCCTCGGACAGTTTAATGGTGCTGAATTCCTTAGCAGAAATAGGCGAGTGATGCTCCGTTTTGTCCCGGCCCTGTCTTCTCAGTGTCTTTACGACTCCAACAAAAACATTATTTGATGAGGTGAATTCGCTGTCTCTCATTAAACACCAGGACAAACTCAAAGGTGGATCGTTGAGATATCTGTTCAGACCTGCACGTAACGCTACATAACTGCTGATGCCATATTCTTCACCTTTGGAGTTTCTGGCTGTTCCGTAGAAATCACGGAGATGTTCGTTGAGTTCTGCCTTGGTGATTTGTTTAAAATCAGTACTGAAACCCTTTTCATCACACCAGTCACTGAAGCATTTCACTGCCCATTTTGTTTGCTGCACGGTATTTTTTTCATTACGCGTTTTCTCAAACGTATCAATTTTATGTTTGACCACTGGAGCATGGCGGTTAATTTTTTCAGAAGTATTTCCAAATTGTTCATCAAACCACTCATCTAAGGTCATTCCGCCTAGTAAATCAAAATTGACTTGAAACATTTTAGCCTGTTAGCTCTTATTGTTTACTTCAAACAAGAAATGAATAGGCCCTATATTTATGTTGCTAAGGGTGGTTGCTAAGGGAGCTCAATGATACACAGAACGTTGAGTGAAGCGGTCGTAGCCGTGCTGTATCGTGAATAAAACACAGCTGCTGACCAATCAGAATTGAGGAATGGAACTAACCGTTTTATAAACATAATTATACACTCTAATCTTATGCAGACTGTAATTGTAAATAATATTTCACATTCAAGAAAATATCTGGAAAGTGAATAGTAAGCTGTAGGGGTTATAGCCTAACATTAGAATCTAAAATATGTGAAAACTTGAGCTCATTACACCCTGTTCAAATAATGATTTGTGTCTTATTTGCTCATATTAATATCCTAGCTGGCATATTTTGTACTTTCACTCCCATATGGACCCCATTGAAAACAAGATGGGCTGTCCTTAATGAAGTAGAAATTGCAACGTTACAACTCAGTGTGGTCTTAACGAGGGTAACACGGCTCAGCTTTTATCAATGTCTGTGATTGCTGGCTGGTCTATTTATGAAGGCTTGTTAACAAATATCCTACAAACACAGAAAATGGCCATTTTGTGCAGCTGCTTAGGGGAACTCCTAAGCCACTAAAAGTCCTCTTCCCTGCTCTTAGCAGATCTCGCCTTAGGAGCCCTTTTAAGCGCTAGGAATCTTGAGGAATAGCTTTTATATTAACTGGGATTTTCGTGTCACTTTTAGGGGAAATTCTAAGAAAACGTCATGACTCTGAGAATTTTCTTAGAATTTGGCCGCTAGGAGCCACTTTTTGCACAAAAATTCTTTAGGGATACGGGCCCAGGCAAAAGTTATCTTTGGCAAACCAGTGAGGGAAGTTGTGTAGACTCTCTCCATTTTAATTTTAAATTACCCGGCTTTCTGCTGTGTTGACATTACACAGGAAGTCTGCATACCCTGCGATTGCGTATTTCCGGTTTCTGTGAAAAAGGTCTATTGCATGTTGGTCTCATTTGTAGTTTAAATACAGCAAATTATATTTGGAATAGTGAAATAAAGAACTACAACACCACGGAAACAACAAAAAGAGAATTTAAATGAGCTTTAGAGGTAGCGTTACATGGACATCGGAAAAATAAGACCTGTGTGAAATTATTTAAGACCTAGAACAGCGAATTTAAGACTTTTTAAGGCCTAAAATTTTGATTTTTAAATTTGAGACTTTTTAAGACTTTTTAAGACCCCGCGGAAACCCTGAGCGGAGAAGAGTCATAAATATTATGACATTATGGCCAGATGATTTTTTTCCCTGTACTCAATGTACCTTTTAAAAGTCATTTGTCGAGAAGATTGTTGATATTTTGATATTTTAAAGAGTCTGGTTGTGTTTTGGTCAAATAATTACATAAAAAGTTGTTCATAGTTCGTAGTTTTATTTAAATGCACTTGTTTTTAAAAATAAAATAAAATATTCTACACACTGATGATTTGGTTTTATCTTCTTCTAATATGTTACACTGATAATGTTTTATTGTTAGAGTTAACATTTTTTTTTAATTTTCTAATTTAAAACGTAATTTATTTGAATTGTATTTTTTAATTAACTGATACTTAAAACACTTTTTAGTGTCACTCCCAGTACTTCATAATTGACACAAACGTGCAAAGTGCAACCAAAATAGTCAGAGATGATCACATTAACTTTAATTTAACTTTAACCCTAAATCTGAGCAACATCAAGAAATCCCTGAATATCAGAACCCATCATTTAGTGATGATGTAAAAATAGATTACAACAAAACAAACAGGAATACTCCTAACTGATGAACAGTCTTTGATATGATGTTCTTACAGCAAACCCTCATAAAGTCCAGATGAGCTGCTAAGAACTGAACATCTTCACTGATCGCTCACATCTGCAACGACAATCACAATTAATGTCCAGATCACTTTCCACCTCAAAACAATACAGAAAAACTCAATTATATGTAGCACAGAGAAAATGAAACATTTTCTGACTATTAAAGGAGAAGTTCACTTCCTGAACACAAATGTACAGATAATGTAGTCACCCCCTTGTCATCCAAGATGCTCATGTCTTTCTTTCTTCGGTCGTAAAGAAATTGTTTCTTGAGGAAAACATTTCAGGATTTCTCTCCATATAGTGGACTTCTATGGTGTCCTGAGTTTGATCTTCAAAACGCAGCTTCTAAGAGCTCTAAATGATCCCAGCAGAGGAAGAAGGGTTAGCTTCTTAGATCCGGCTCAAATAAAGCACTGCTCATACTCTTGACATTAGAATATAGCTTTAATAAAGAGCAGCTCTCACCCTCTGCGAGTCCATGACAGTGTGCAGGAAGCTGTCTGAGGTCACTTCCTGTATGAGGGACTGTGTTTGCTGCTGTAGTTTGTGTCCCACCAGATGTCTGTGTAAAGGACTGTAGGACACGCTGAAGTTCTGGATGAAATCTGCTTTTCCACAAACAGAGAGAACAACAATAACTGCTGCAGCATCAGTGTGTGAGAGAGTGTGTTAGTGTGGGTTTCTGGGATTTCTGCATCCATATCAAACATTTGAGAAGAGTTTGGACAATTTGAGCCACAGTGACATTGTGTGTCATTCATTTTGAGGAATACGAAAAAACACACACAAAAATGTTGGACACAGTGTACAAGGACCTTAAGTGTGTGTTTGATTGTGTGAGGTAGGGCTGTCAAAAAAAATAAAAAAAAAATAATTCATCATATTCAATTTAAAATAAAACCCACATTTGAATCCAAGAATGTTGCATTCAAATTTTAGATGTGTATACACGCTGTTGGTTTCAAAGTCAAAACGCGGCACTGATGTCTTTATATGAATGTTTCTGAAGGGAACCGACTATCCTCAGAAACATGTCATTGTCACTTTCATTTATTGCCTGATAAATGCTGATTTGCATACAGCCTTTACTAGGGAAACCTTATTTCAGCGCTCTTAAAGCGCCCCCTTGTGACAGAGAATGACTTTTCTTTCCACATTTTTTCACCTCTTTATGGTCAAATTATTGCAATTATCGACCTACGTTGTTATGCAGCAAACACATGAGTTGTAATTTGTGAAAGAAGTTAATGTGCCTTCTAAAAATCTAAACAAATAAGACAGTAATATTTATTTTTACATAAATATAATAAACGATAAACTCGATTTATCCCTTTTAATGGTATAAAGGCTGAAATTAATTGTATAAGATATTTTGTTTTGTATGAAGCTGTATCTGAATTATAAATCATGCCATTTTATGCCTTAATATTCTACCGTACATTGTCAAATCCTACTCATACTGTTCATTTTACTTCTTAAAAGGGGTCACAAATTGCCTTAAATTGATATTTAAAATATTTAAAATAGTGCAATAAAATTCCTTCCTTAATATATTTGTTTTATTTCTATACTCTGCATTAAAGCCTGTTGTCTACAATCTTACAATACAATACAAATTGTACAATACAATACAAAGTGAAAAAAATATTACTGATTCTGTTGTTTTAGTCCTGAAAAGCAATTTAAACTTCAAATATGCATAATTTGTCTTATTAATGACATTGTTACTTGTTACATAAGTAACTGGATGCCTACAATGAAGTGATGGACCCTAGGGGCTCTTTAATGCCTTGTTTCAGATGCCCTTTTTATACTTTGAGCACCTGCCCCTTTAAAGGTCTCTGCATGGCCCTGCTTCTTAGATGAAAAGAACTTGGGGACTATCACTGCAAGCAAACACAGACTTCATTTAAACCACACTGAATGTGACCAAATAATTTTTTACAAATATTTTTATTAATAAATGCTTTTTCATAAAAAAATATGATTGTTGTGTGATTATTACTTATGATATATACTGATATGGGGCTAAATAAGTGAACAACCCTGCAAATGAATGCTTAAATGTTCTGTATACCTGTTTAGGCAAAGTGAGTACAAATACAGAAATACAGAAATTCTGCTCACAACTAGGCCCAACGTTGCAATATTGCAACATTTCCCTAAAAACTTACTAAAAAGTAAAAAATGTGGAAAAATCTTTAATTCCTAGAGGCCTCCTAAAACAATATCTGAGAGGTCAAATTTTTTTTTGCTCATTTTCTTTTTTATTTGGGTCTTACAGGGTTAACTGTGTAGTTGCTAATGCAGTGAACATCTTTTAGCTAGGACTGATTTCATATGCATGGGGACTTTCTGTTATATGCAAGAAGTTTCATTTTAAAATTTAATTGTTTTTTTTTCTATTCTATTTGCTATAAAAGAAAACATTGTTTCTAAGTAGACTCAAATGAAATATATATTAGTATGAGTATGTTCATGCTAAAAAATATTAGTTTATAAACTTAATAGACAGTTGGCTATAGGAAGCTGGTTTCCAAAATCTAATTAGTTAACATGAGTTTTAATTTAGTAAATTGTGTCTTAAAATACTGTAAACTAGATTACAATAAATAGCTGCACAATTAAGAGTGAATTTACCATTAATTTACAGGGCAAGAATTTAGAGTAGATGTTTGACCAGTGTTGCCAATATATTACTGTAAATATGCCTGGTAAGGTCTAACAGTGCATGGTATTTGTAGTAAAACGTACTCGGTTACTAACGTAACCTCGGTTCTCTCTAGAGAGGGAACGAGTACTGCGTAAGAAGTATCTTACGCTAGGGGAAAATCCTTTTCTGCGAGATATTGAAGCCAAAAATTATCCTTAATTTTGAAATAATGTAAAGCGCGTTGCAGCAGCATACAGACATAGGCGAAACAGCTTGCGCGCCTATTGGCTGCTCTGCGGCAACTGCAGCAGCCTATTAGAGCGAGGCCTGACGCGACGCCAGATCCAATGGGGGCATTTCGCGCCCTTTGCGTCGCTTCGCGCCCTTTTTGTAGCTTCCCGCCTAAAAGGGCGTGGTCTAGACCTATAAATATCGCTCATAGGCAGCTATTATCTGGTTTTTCATCATCAAAGCAACCAGAGCGTGCGCATGCACGGCAAGATACGCAGTACTCGTTCCCTCTCTAGAGAGAACCGAGGTTACGTTAGTAACCGAGTACGTTCTCTTACGAGAGGTCTCTCGTACTGCGTAAGAAGTATCTTACGCTAGGGGACCCAGTGTAAAACGCCGTGCATGCTGAGATCTGACACCAAAGACCCAAGGGCGAAAGCCCGGGGTTCATACAGTTCTTAATCACCTATAGAACTCACAGGGAGTCCGGGGAAGAGGGAGGGGCAACGCCGCACTCTTCCACATAGTGCAGCGTCACTCAGACGCTAAGTAAATGTACATACAGGGCGGGGTTACGGCATGAGCTGACGTAAGAATAAGGGTCTTCACACAGTTTGCTCAGACACATCTTGTGCTATCACTTTCACTGTCGACCCTAGAGCTGTGCTCAGTAGACGCAGCATTCCGAGCTGATAACATCAGGTCAGACAACACTGAACATCTAGACTGACAGCAATCTGGCCTGTAAGGCGGGAACCTCCAGGTTGTAAAACCTTATAAATGTAGACGGAGAGGCCCAGCCCGCCGCCGTACAAATATCTTGCAAGGCAATCCCACTCGACCACGCCCACGATGAGGCCACGCCCCTCGTGGAATGTGCTCTGACACCTAGCGGGCACTGCATGCCCTTGGAAGCATATGCCAACGCAATAGCATCAACTATCCATCTGGATAAGCTCTGTTTCGACGCGGCCAGTCCCTTGGGACGCCCGTAAAACGAAACAAAAAGCTGCTCTGTCTGTCTAAAAGCAGACGAGCGAGACACGTAAGCTCGTAATGCCCTGACTGGGCATAGGAGGCTCGCGTCCGTTTCCTCATCATTGACCGGTAGGGCTGACAGCGCGATGACCTGTGCCCTAAACGGTGTGTTGAGTGATTTTGGAACGTAACCATGTTTGGGTTTGAGTATGACTTTAGAGTCATTAGGTCCAAATTCCATGCACGTCGCGCTCACAGAGAGTGCGTGCAAATCCCCTATGCGCTTCACTGAAGCGAGAGCCAGCAGAAACACGGTCTTAAGAGACAGGTATTTCAAATCAATCGTCTGCAGAGGCTCGAATGGTCCACCTTTCATGGCCTCTAGTACCACAGAAAGGTCCCATACGGGGACTGTGGGAGGTCTGGGGGGATTTAGTCTTCTAGCTCCCTTCAGGAAGCGAATAACTAAATCGTTCCTTCCTATTGACTGACCTAGCGTTGTGCTCGAGAACGCTGTTATGGTCGCCACATAGACTTTGAGCGTGGACGGGGTTCTGCCCTTGTCCAGCAGCTCTTGTAGAAAGGAAAGCACCTCCATCACACCACAGTTAGTGGGTGACGAGCCGCGAGCTGCGCACCAGCCCGAAAACACTGACCATTTTGAGGAATAGAGCCGTCTCGTAGACGGGGCTCTAGCCTGCGTGATCGTGTTTAATACTCCTTTAGGGAGTTCATCATATATTCGCTGGTGGCCCAGACATGAAGGGACCACAGCTCTGGGTGAGGATGCCAAATCGAGCCGCTGGCCTGAGAGAGAAGGACTCTCCTCACTGGTATCGGCCACGGGACAGTGCTCGTCAGCTGCATCAGCGCTGGGAACCAGGGCTGGTTTTCCCAAAACGGCGTTATCAGCAGTATTGAACATCCTTTTTCCCTGACCCCCTCTATCACCTGAGGTAGGAGAGAGATGGGGGGAAAAGCATAGAGAAGACGGCGGGGCCATTCGTGGGCCAGCGCGTCTCTGCTTTTTGAGTAAAATTCCAGACAGTGAGCGTTGTTCGGAGACGCAAACAGGTCTACTTCCGCTCTGCCGAATTTCTTCCACAGTAGTTGTACTGTCTGTGGGTGTAGAGACCATTCGCCTGCTGGAACATTGTTCCTGGACAGTCTGTCTGGCCCTATGTTTAGAAGCCCCGGCACATGCGCTGCTTTCAGCGAGCGCAGGTTGCGCTGAGCCCATACCAGGAGGCGTTCTGCAAGTCTGTATAGGTTTTTGGACCTGAGACCGCCCTGGCGATTTATATAGGAAACCACTGACATGTTGTCCGAGCGGACTAATACATGGTTTCCTTTTATTTGGGGACAGAAGCGCATCAGCGCGTTCTGTACTGCCAACATTTCGAGGCAGTTGATATGCAGGAGCTTTTCCCGTTCTGACCACTGGCCAAAAAACGGTCTGCCCTCGAGCAGAGCCCCCCATCCCGAGGTGGACGCGTCCGTAGACACCACTTTTATTCTCGAGGAAGTCCCCAGGCTTACACCTAACTGGTACCAGTCGATTGCTCTCCACGGATTCAGGGCTGTGACACATTACTGATTGACCGTGATACAAAGCCGACCGGGCGCCCACGCTTGACGCGGGACGCGCGCTTTCAGCCAGAGCTGCAGTGGGCGCATACATAGCAGACCCAGCTGCAGAACTGATGACGCTGAGGCCATGAGACCCAGCATTTTCTGAATTTTTTTGAGCGGGACAGACGCGCCGCAGCGGAACGAGCCCGCTGTGCGCTGAATGTCTGCTGCGCGCTGTGGTGACAGCCGCGCTATCATTGACAGCGAGTCCAATTCTGTGCCCAGGAAGGAAGTTTTCTGACTGGGGGACAGTGAGCTCTTCGCCCAATTGACTCTGAGACCCAAATTCTCGAGGTGATCGAGTAACATGGTCGTATGCTGTACAAGCACTGAGCGAGACTGCGCTAGAATCAGCCAATCGTCCAAATAGTTCAGTATGCGCACGCCTTTCAGTCTGAGAGGAACGAGCGCTGCGTCCATGCACTTCGTAATGTACGGGGTGCCTGGGACAAACCGAACGGCAGGACTGTGTACTGATATGCCTGGCCCTCGAAGGCGAATCTCAAAAATCGCCTGTGACGTGACGCTATCTGTATTTGAAAATACGCGTCTTTCAGATCCACTGACACGAACCAGTCTCCTTGGCGAACTTGCGCGAGGATTTTTCTGGTCGTGAGCATCCTGAACCGACGCTTCACCAGCGCTTCGTTCAGTTGCCTTAGATCTAATATGGGTCTGTGACCCCCGTCTTTTTTCGGTACCAGGAAATATCTGCTGTACAGCCCCCCTTCGCTTTGAGCTTGAGAAAGGGGCTCTATGACCCCTTTGCTCAATAGTTTCGCCACTTCGGCTCGAAGCAGGTGTGCTGCTTCTGTCTGCATTGTGGTCTCGACGCGCGCTGTATAGTGGCGCGGGCGTCGGTGAAACTGTAGCGAATAGCCTCCTTTTATAATGTCCAGCACCCATTTCGAGACCCCTGGAAGCTTTTCCAATGCGTTTGCATGAATAGCTAGAGGCTGAATACGAAGCGCGCTCCGTTCTTTCATTAACGGAGTGGTTTCGGTATGCTGTGGCACCAGAGACGTGCTCGTGACATTCGGGGCGTGGGGCACGCTGATAGCGGGAACTATTATGTCTGTGTGTGTATGTGGTTGTGTGGCAACAGGCACATTTAACACACTGCAAACACCGTTCGCCTGCATACACGTTAGTTTCGTTTGTACAGAAACCTTTTGACGTGCATAATGTGATGTCTGTGGGCACTGTTAAGTGGACACGTTTACCACATGTGAAGCGCAATCGATCTGAGCCGATTTTATGCGCGCAGGGTGTATGACAGGTTGTGCTTGTGTGTAGAAATGGGCACTGGAGGAGTGGGCATTTTGTCTACACGTGAAACACCATCGGCCGTGGCCGGGACTCCAGAAAATACACTCTATTGGGGATTTATCTGGGTAGCCGTGAAAACAACCTTTGTGTGCAGGCAAGCGGGCGACAGAACCGGCTTGTTGGCTGCAGCAAACACTGGAACAGTCACATTTAACACACTCCAAACATCGTTCGCTTGCATGGAGCGAATGCACGCTGATTTCATGCAAAACGTGCTCGTGATATTTGAGGCATGGGGCACGCTGATAGCGGGAACTATTATGTCTGTGTGTGGATGTGGCTGTGGGGCAGCGGGCACATTTAACACACTCCAAACAACGTTCGCCTGCGTAGAGCGAATGCACTTTTGGTTTCGTTTTCACAGAAACCGTTTGACGTGCATAATGTGGTGTCTGTGGCCACTGTGAAGCGGGCATATTTACCACGTGTGAAGCGCAATCGATCTGAGTCGATTTTATGTGCGCTGTGCTTGTGTGTAGAGATGAGCACTGCTAGTGGGCATTCTTACACGTGAAACACCATCGGCCGTGGCCGGTTGTGAAGCGCAATCGATCTGTGTCGATTTTATGTGCGCTGTGCTTGTGTGTAGAGATGAGCACTGCTAGTGGGCATTCTTACACGTGAAACACCATCGGCCGTGGCCGGTTGTGAAGCGCAATCGATCTGTGTCGATTTTATGTGCGCTGTGCTTGAGTGTAGAGATGAGCACTGCTAGTGGGCATTCTTACACGTGAAACACCATCGGCCGTGGCCGGTTGTGAAGCGCAATCGATCTGTGTCGATTTTATGTGCGCTGTGCTTGTGTGTAACGTTAGAGATGAGCACTGGTTAGTGGGCATTCTTACGACACATGAAACACCATCGGCCGTGGCCGGGACACCAGACAATACACTTTATTGGGGGTTTATCTGTGTAGCCGTGGGAACGACTTTTGTGTGCAGGCAAACGGGCGACGGAGCCGGTTTGTTGGCTGCAGAAAACACTGGAACAGTCACATTTCCTGGAACTGGACGAGCGAATAACTTTGGTGGGGGTCCGGCAACAGCGGGACTCGTACACCGGAGGCTCAGGTTTCAACTCAATCCTGGGCCGCGGGCCGCGTCTGGCGGGGCGGCGGCCAGACGAGAAAAACGTCAGAAAGCGTTAACCACGGGTGCCTCTCAGCAACGGTGAGAGACCATGTTACGCAGCGCTGACGCGGCTAGGCGGCGGCGAAAGCGCGGCGAAGCAGGTTTGACGTCTGACGGAAAGCTTTAGAGGGGAGGGCCGACTTAGCACGCCGTCCAGCGGAGGGCAGACATAAGTGGGCTGCTATCGCCTCTTCTGAGCAGCATGCGCGTTCCCGCTTTGGCGGGAAACGGAAATCCTCTTCCTCCTTCATGGCCCCCCTCGTCAGCGGCGTCGATGGAAGCGGTGGCAGACAGCGGCCGCTTTACGTCCGGAACAGAGGCTGACGAGGTCGATGAAGCAGGCGGGCAAACCGGCGAGCTTTGTCGGCTGGGGGAAGTGTCCGGGGCCCGCTGGGCACGGCGCTTTTTACGGCGCTACACCGCGGCGGGCGGGGGAGCAGTCTCAGTGAAGAAGGCAAGGCAAGTCCTCAGAGTCACCATTGGCATCTGCACGAGCCATATGAAGGCATCTTTAAAAAGACGCTTTGCTCTTTTTAGAGAAACAGTGTGTATCGCAGCGGCGAAACACACTGTAGATTATAAAGGATATAGGCGTCGGAAAGCGCAGCAGGAAGGCACGGAAGGCGGCGTGGCCAGCAGCTTCAGTGGCTCGTCCCGCTGAGATGCTTGCAGTCAAACGGCGGCTTCTTATCCGGCTCCAGCGATGCGTGTGCTTCGCTTGAAGGATGAAAAATCAGATAATAGCTGCCTATGAGCGATATTTATAGGTCTAGACCACGCCCTTTTAGGCGGGAAGCTACGAAAAGGGCGCGAAGCGACGCAAAGGGCGCGAAATGCCCCCATTGGATCTGGCGTCGCGTCAGGCCTCGCTCTAATAGGCTGCTGCAGTTGCCGCAGAGCAGCCAATAGGCGCGCAAGCTGTTTCGCCTATGTCTGTATGCTGCTGCAACGCGCTTTACATTATTTCAAAATTAAGGATAATTTTTGGCTTCAATATCTCGCAGAAAAGGATTTTCCCCTAGCGTAAGATACTTCTTACGCAGTACGAGAGACCTCTCGTAAGAGAACTATGGTTATACAAATGGTGCGATAAAAACATGATTACTACACTTTTACTATAATAAAACCATGGTTAATTTTAGTAAGAGCCTACTCTTATCAAAACATCTACAATAAAGTCTAAAAGGATTACAGGGTGTGCTGTCTTGTCTTTTAATTGTATATTTGTAAAAACTAAATTATTTGTATTAACCCACCCCTTAGTCCCTCCTTTTTTGCTTTGGGCCACTGCCCCTCAAAATGTCTGTGCATGGCCCTGGTGCTATCAGGGGAGCAGATGAAAGTAAGGCTTTAGGTATTTACATGAGACTGATAAGACTGATCAAACAGCCTTAACGAAAAAAAAAAAAAAAAAAAAAAAACGACCAAAAAAAGAGAATGGCGAGGTTTATTTATTGTTGTCGTCCAAGGCTTTCTGAGCATGCGCGTTGAGGATACGCCTTTAATGTGTCAAAACCGAAAGTAGCCAAAGCGCGAAAGGAAAGTGCGAACTTTTGACGAATTGTAAACTGTCGTAAATATCAGCTGCTGATATCATGTATTATTGTATACCGTTTTCGCATTTGCGTCGATATACTCGATCTTTAATTGTCAACCAACAATTTAGGGAGTTGTGACGTATGTAGAAATTGAGAAGTTCATCTTCGCGTTAATAAAGATGTCTAGCTGACAGACAACAGAACAACAAATATCAGAATGTAGATATTGGGCCATTACGCCGAATGGGTGCCATTTGCTTCATTTTCAAAATTCTTTAAAGACTGAATCTAGGAATACACTTTTTTTAAAATTCAAAACCTCTATTGGTTCATCTCAGGTAATTAGCCTATATATAATTGTTTACACATTTTTTAAGTGGAAGATGGATGCATGTTTCTTAGTCCTGTTACAAAAACTCATTTCATTTAAAATGCCATGTCATTTAAAAAGCATGTTTAAAAATAGGACAACAAATTCCAGGCAGTTTTTTTTAAAGAAATTGTTGGTTTCATGGTCAAAAAAAGATTATTTTTATCATAAAAAATGGTGGAATAAACTTAATTTAAAAATAGTGGTTTAACTTTATTTTTCAAAGAAAAAGCTATATAGTAACAGGAATGAAACTGGGTAACAGGAATGAGTATTCATTATATTTGTATAGGAGTTTGAATACACATGCCCTCACGGATATAGTGAAGAGTGTTGAACATTGACTGGAGAGCTAACCTAGTGGTCTGCAGAGGCTTTTGTTAGGGTTATGTTTAGGGGTAGAGGACAGGTTATGAGATAAGATATAAATGAAAAATTATAAATATGTAATTAAAATTTATGTTTTAAATTATAACAAATTATGCCTTTTCAGTTTTTCTGCAGATATTGTTTTCTTACAGCAAAACTCACACTCAAATTCCATTCCATACATGAGTTTAATACATAATTGCCACAGGACAGACATTTCAAATTTTATACTTGCAGGAATGTAATATAAAACAACAATGCAGGATCAACCTTAAGTTTTCTCTGGGCAAAAACATTGTGTGGATAAAAGGCAGAAACACTGAGAAAAAGATGCATTTTCAAATGTATCTAGATTAATATGAATGTAGCCTAATATTTGCATTAATAAATCAGGTGAGAGTAGGCTACTCACTCCTGTTACTATTAAGTTACTCAGTTTTATAAGTATAGGATATATGAGTAACATGACTTAAAGAAAAACGATTATTAATATACGATGCTGTTATTATGAGAATATATTTTCAGTGAATTGTATAGTTAATTTCTATGCATGTTTGTACCTATAATGTCCTGAAAACAGAAATGGTACCCATTCGGTGGAATGGCCCCGATTTGAGATTAAGGACGTCTGTGTTACAATTACCAGCTGGAGTGCTCCTATGGGCCACCTGAGGGCACTCTACACCAGATTCTTGCCATTCATCAATGACTACATTCCACATAATCCTCTGCCGTGAGTCATCATCACTTATTGTCAACACCGATTGTTCTCATTAGTTCTGTCTATAAAAGGCAAATCAAACACTGTTAACGAGAGACTGAGCCCCTCCTGAAAACTGGACAGCTAAAAAGAACGAAAGGCAGGATTTATGTGTTGTTGTCGTCCAAGGCTTTCTGAGCATGCGCGTTCTGTGGATACGCCTTTGTGTGTCAAAACCGAAAGTAAGCTTGATAGGAAAATGCGAAATTTTGACGAATTGTAAACTGTTGTAAACATCACATTACGGTAAGTTCATATATAACCTCATGGTATCATGTCGTATTATTGTATATGTATATTATTTTATCATGTCGTATTATTGTTTTCGCATTCGAGTCGATATCATACTAAACTTGATCTTTAATCGTCAACCACCATTTTAGGGAGTTGTGACGCATGTAAAAATTGAAGTTCATCTTCGGGTTTATAAAGATGCCTAGCTGTATGGATTCTGCAGTTAGTTGAGATTATTTTACGGTTTCTTTAGAATATGAATGAAATATACAAAGGTGGAAATGTAAAATCTAAATTAAATACAAAATGCCACACCACTAAGGTCTGTGAATCGGCCTACAGAAGTGCTAAGTAATATTGCGAAATACACGTTTATGTTTGGTAGCGTGTGTGTGTGTGTGTGTGTGTGTGTGCTTCAGTGCATATAGGCTTGCATGTTATTTTACAATATTAAAGTGATAATGTTTGGTGTGGAATTCAAGCAGGGTTGTCAAGGGATAGAAATCATGTGACTTACTGGAAATGTCATATGTGGCCATAAAACCCATGAAACAGGATGTGTACCTCTTGTTAAGTCCACTCAGAGTTCGGTGACAAAGAATTTGGACAAAATTAAAATGATAAAAAGTACTACATTTTGTCATGTTTCTACATCAAATCTTATAATAACAAACGTGCGACATGTTTGAGTAAAGTGAGACCGTAAAATATATTAATAATATAAATAAGGTATCAAAAATAAATTTCAGAAATCTAGAAAAATTTAAATTTCAACTTGTATTTAAAATGCAGCAACTTTTTAGGTCTGCAATGTATTTACTTGTAAGAAAATGTTGTCATTCCATTGTACTTATGTTGGTGTTATTATATACCAATATTTATGAAGTTGAAAAATTTGTAATGACTGTTTTGTAGTTCTATAATTAAGGATGCATTGATACTGGTATTGGGCTAGATACTGCATTCATGTATTGTACTCATAAGAACACTCCGATACCACATAGCCAAAGTGCTTTGTCCAAATAGAGAATCATCAACAACAGAGAGCAAAATGGAGTTACATAAGACTAATGATGTCTATGTGTTACAATCACCAGCTGGGGTGCCCTTGATGGCCACCTGTCATTTATTTTTATTTATTGCAAGGTTTTTAGTATTACATTTGAATTTTTGAATGTTATTCTAATTTATAATTATTATTTTAAAATATTTAATCATTTCACCTAAAAGTTTGATCATGCAGCGTTTTTTTTTTCTTTTCTTTTTTTACAATATGGCAATTGTTGCACAATAGCTTACAAGCCTGATTTTGTAAGCTGTATGTGAGATGAGGTTCACACATACTCCGTTTGCATTCAGTCCATGTGAGGTATGCAAGTGGTGCAGAAGCATTGTGCTTTCACACAGGATTCCAGCTGTCTGTCACAAACACAACATTTAGGCAATACTTTTTTCAGCATTGCATTCTAAAAAAAACAATGGTTTAAAAATAACCCATCTTGGGTTAATTTTACTCAAGCAAATAGGGTTGTTTATTTAACCCAGCATAATGGGTTGATTTAACCTAGCTAATGTGTTTATTCATTTTTACCATTTACTATCCTATTTTTCACTTCATACATTAATGTTTACAGATTAACTCCTTTAAACGTTCCTAAAATACTCCAAACAACCACTGGTTTGCATGATATCCTCCTTTATTTTCCTTTAATTATAATTTACAGCATTGTTTATTTAATTTTTAATAGGCTATGCATATGACCTATATTAAACTTAAACATTAGAAGAAAAAAATTCAGGCTGCATTTCAGTCTAGCCGAAACATGCTGTTACTCTATAGCCTGCCCAAAAACAAACAGTAAATGGCTCTGAATCTGTGTCTTTATGAATAAAATGTATTTTATGCAAAGCATCAGGCTTTTCCATCACATTAAAAGACAGCACCTCAACCCAGAATTTGGTTTAAACAAATAATCCATAATTTAGAGAACCCAGGAGTGTGTAATTCTATTTTTACACCATACAGGAGTACACTCTTTCATAGTGTTGATGCGCAATAAATGTGAGCCACACATTATTCAATTAATTTTACTTAAGTTTCTTAAGCAAGCGGCAAAATATTTAAACCACTTTTCTTACGTTATCACAAACATTCTAAATTAAAACTTAACACTGACAGAAACGGTCAGCTCTACTGCCTTTTCTTTTGCATTTACAAGCAATCCTGTGGTTCATAAAGAGCTTTGTATTCCTACTTCCACAAATGCCATCTATTATTGCCTTATCTAAAAGTGATCTTTTCCTTTAAACGTAGCCAAAGCCATATACACTATATTGCCAAAAGTATTAGGACAACCCATTTTAATGAACCGGTTTGACTACTTTAGTAATTTCCATGAGTACAAATGTAAATGTTAAGGCATGTAATGATATTCTGGGAAATTGTGTCCTTCTAATTTTATCTCAACAGTTTGGACAGAACCCTTTTCTATTCTAACATGAGGATGCATCTGTGTATAAGGCAAGTTTCAAAATAAATAACTAATTCAGTCAGTGTGGAAGAACGTGACTGGTTTGCAGAAAGCCAAGTTTTAACCCCAGTTGAACACCTCTGGAGTGACTTTAAATGCAGACCTTGAGCCAAAAACCCATCACCATACACCAATGACTTGTACATTTACTATATGGATGAAATTTTTGGGACACCCCTTCTTTAGAATAGAACAGTGCCCTTCACTTTCAAAACTGTGGCAACAAAGATAAAAACATCATTTATGAATTTAAAAATTGTATTCCTATCTCTGTTGTAACCATTTTGGAAGTGTCTAAAATGACCGCAGCCATAATTACAAGTTATTGGAGTTTGGTGATGTGTTTTTGGCTAAAGGTATGCAGGTTCATCCACGCTGACTGAATCAATCATTTCCGTTTGAACCTTGCCTAATACACAAAGGCATTGTCATGTTAGAATAGAAAAGTCCCTGTCCGAACTGTTGCTATGAAATTAGAAGGACACAATTTCAAAGAATATAATTAAATGCTTAAACATTAAGATTTGTACTCATGGAAATTAATAAAGTAGTCAAACCTGTTCGTCAGAACGGGTGTCCCAATTCTTTTGGCAATATAGTGTATGTTGACTGTGAAACACAGTAGACTTTAATTAAATGCATTTATGGTGTGATTACATTTCTGTGTCAATCAATCCTAACTTTGACTGTGAACAACGCATGGTCAGCGTGTTAAGCACAGCAAAAATAGACTCAAAATAGTGTGTAAACGATCGCTGCACTGTTACAGATGCACCACTCCTGGAATGCACTGCACGACCAAAACCGAATGCAGTGTGAACGTTAACAAAAGTGCGAAAAAATAAAATAAAATAAAATAAAAAATAAATATATGTATGTGTAACCCTCTCTCTCTCTCTGCGCGTTTATCTGCCTCTAGCACCACCGCTGCTACTCTGCGTTGTGTTGTGTATGTTCCTGGTGGTAGAGATGAGACGCAGACACAAAGGGGTTCATTGGGATCGTGGCTTGACCGTTTATTCCACAGCACGGCATCTATAGTATTGATAACGTGAACTGCAATCAGTTTTTAAACTCTCATTGCATTTTTAAACTTGCACAAAGTCCATTTTTAATGAACATGAAATCGAATAACGTGCATATATTATCATACATAGCTTTGTATTAGCCACCCTGTATTAATCACATTCTAAAGAAATAAAACATTTTAACTCTCAATATTACTTAGCATTTAGATTGTTTTCAGTTTAAAACACAAAACATCCCAATAAAGTGAACTTTAGTGCGATAAGAACAAAGATATTTTACATTTCAGTTTCTACTGCCGTTAACATGACTTCCCTTTAGCAGGGAAGATGGATATCATTTATATATATGTATATACATTGCACAAGGAGTATGTGTGTACCTGAAGTTATGTGTGTGTGCACTTAAAGTATGCATGAGCGCAGTCTAACTGAATTAAGTCTTTGCTCAAAAGTATTCTTGTAGCTTTATAAAATAAACTGATGTCACATGGATTTTTATTGACCTCCTTTTTTGGGCCTGGGAATATTCTGTTACATCACTGTCTTTGCACTGTCAGAGAGCTCTCGGATTATATCAAAAATATCTTAACTTGTGTTCTGAAGAACACATTTTTGCCATTTACATTTTTGGGTAAACTAACCTTCTACTTTCGTTATATGAGTTGCTTTGGAATGTAAGTCACGGCACATTTCAGCTGATTAAGAATGTGACTTATGTTTCAGAAAATATTTTCAAAGCTGTTACAAGATTTTTGTGTAGGCTAGCGTGTGATTCCTTATTACAGGAAAACCGTGTGATTACATTACTGAGCTGCTGCAATGGAGCATTGATCTAATTTAGTGTATGTGCTGTGAGTTTAGCACTCATCAAAGCACAACAGCCACCATATATGCTTAGTTTTGTAGAAGATGATTAATTTTAATACATTTGTAGTGAGACACATTTTATTATTCTATTTCTGCACATGAACGCCTACAAATGAGCTTTTTTTTTGTGCAGCCCTAGTCTGAAGCACAAAATTCTTTAATTTTTATGCCATGCAATGAAATTCTAGTGTTTACTGTATCTCCTGGAATAATCACAATGTTATGTGTCATTTGTTCTCTTATGTTTCCATATACAGGTCTGAAGTCAGTTTCTCATTATGGGGAATAAAGGGAGCAATCAGAAATCTTCATCTCCAGATCCCAACTCTGCATCTGTAAACAGGGACAGATCCATGAATCCTCCTACATCTAGTGATGAAGCAGGGAACGAGGGTTATGTACATAACCAACATGTTATCAGATGTGAAATGAGGTAACTTCTTGTTGTGAACATACTGTTTACATACCCTTTAAAGTGTTTTTTTTTTTGGTAGAAGAGTGTAGGCAAAATATTGATTTGGAGTCATTGCTTGATATTTTGTTGTTTTCTACTTCCCATTTCAATTTGATTTAGATATGATTGCATTAGCTTAGCCATAATATAGAGTAAAGTGGGACTGTAGCATTATTCATGGTGTCAATAGAGAGGTATTTAAGGAGCATAGCTTTTTAAAGATAAGATAATATTCAAATTGATACTTGCTGATTTGATATTAACCTTGATTTTTGTGGAAGTGGATATTTCTTTATAAATTAAATGACGGACAGAACTAAAGGAAGATTTATTTCTGTGTTTTCGCAGTAACTCCGGGAGGAGGACGAGTGAGAGACGTTCATCTCCTGTTTTTAGCAGTGTGTCTATAAAGAGTGACATGTCAATGGATTACCCCACTAAATTCAGTGATAAACCAGTGACCTCTGACAAAAGGTTTGCACTGTTCTGTACTGGAGACAATAGACTGTCTTATACAAAATCACAGTTAATTTGAACTGATTATATTGTGTAAAATCCAGTGCAATGATGTTGATAATTTATGTCTTAAATTGACCAGCAAGGAGAGTCAGAGATCTTCATCTCCTGTATTCAGCTCTGTGTCTGTGAGGAGTGACATGTCAATGGATTACCCCACTAAATTCAGTGATAAACCAGTGACCTCTGACAAAAGGTTTGCACTGTTCTGTACTGGAGACAATAGACTGTCTTATACAAAATCACAGTTAATTTGAACTGATTATATTGTGTAAAATCCAGTGCAATGATGTTGATAATTTATGTCTTAAATTGACCAGCAAGGAGAGTCAGAGATCTTCATCTCCTGTATTCAGCTCTGTGTCTGTGAGGAGTGACGTGTCCAAGGATTACCCCAATTATTTCAGTGATAAACCAGTGACCTCTGACAAAAGGTTTGCACTGTTCTGTACTGGAGACAATCGACTGTTTTATACAAAATCACAGTTAATTTGAAGTGATTATATTGTGTAAATTACAGTGCAATAATGTTGGTAAATTATGTCTTAAATTTACCAGCAAGGAGAGTCAGAGATCTTCATCTCCTGTATCCAGCTGTATATCTATGAAAAGTGACATGTCCATGGATTACCCCACTAAATTCAGTGTTAAACCAGTGACCTCTGACAAAAGGTGAGACACTGTTCTGTACTGGAGAAAATTGACTGTCTTATACAAAAATCACAGTTAATTTGAACTGATTATATTGTGTAAATTACAGTGCAATGATGTTGATCAACTATTATGTTTTAAATTGACCAGCAAGAAGAGTCAGAGATCTTCATCTCCTGTATTCAGCTCTGTGTCTGTGAGGAGTGACATGTCAATGGATTACCCCACTAAATTCAGTGTTAAACCAGTGACCTCTGACAAAAGGTTTGCACTGTTCTGTACTGGAGACAATAGACTGTCTTATACAAAATCACAGTTAATTTGAACTGATTATATTGTGTAAAATCCAGTGCAATGATGTTGATAATTTATGTTTTAAATTGACCAGCAAGAAGAGTCAGAGATCTTCATCTCCTGTATTCAGCTCTGTGTCTGTGAGGAGTGACATGTCAATGGATTACCCCACTAAATTCAGTGATAAACCAGTGACCTCTGACAAAAGGTTTGCACTGTTCTGTACTGGAGACAATAGACTGTCTTATACAAAATCACAGTTAATTTGAACTGATTATATTGTGTAAAATCCAGTGCAATGATGTTGATAATTTATGTTTTAAATTGACCAGCAAGAAGAGTCAGAGATCTTCATCTCCTGTATTCAGCTCTGTGTCTGTGAGGAGTGACATGTCAATGGATTACCCCACTAAATTCAGTGATAAACCAGTGACCTCTGACAAAAGGTTTGCACTGTTCTGTACTGGAGACAATCTTTTCCACACAAACTTCATCTCTTTAGTCAATTAATGTGATTTCAATTTCAGTGTAATTTTTGTAAACCTTTATTTACAGCATTTTAACAGATTTGTAATGAGTAGTGCATAGAAAACTGTTGTCAGAAAACTGTTGTTGTCTGCCTTTTCTTCTTCTAAAGGAATAGTCATTTCTGTGTGTTTTCTCATTAACTCCAGGAGGTGGAAGAGTCAGAGGTCTTCATCTCCTGAATACAGGTGTGTATCTCTGAAGAGTCACATATCAATAAATAAGCATCCAAAATTCAGTGATGAATCAGTGTGTCTCTCACTCAGTGTGTCAACATTATTAAAAAATGTATAACAGTGTCATGAACATCAAGTGAGTGGTTGATCTTTTTTCACTAAAGCAGTTAAATCAATCTAGATTTTTTTTTTATGGCTATTGCTGATATCATGGCAAGCGGAGTGAAATCAAGGATTTAAAGTTTGTTGCTTGTTATATAGAAAATAGAGGATAAAGATATGTTGATTTATTGTGTAATTTACTTTTCTTTGTGTACATTAAACTCTTATTTTTCACAGTTAATAATTATTATTATATTTATTTTTATTGCATAGATATTATCAGACTGGAGAGCAGGATTCCCATGAACCACTGGATGATGTCTTTCAGAGAGTCAAAAAGCAGCATAAAACCAGCATGAAGAACAAATACGAGAGATTATTTGAGGGAATAAAACTCATGAAGAATGAAACCCTCCTGAACAGCATCTACACACAGCTCTACATCATAGAGGGAGAGAGAGAAGGAGTGAATGAAGAACATGAGGTTTCACAGATAGAGAAAACAGCCAGAACACAACACTCACAAGACACTCCGATCTACTGCAATGACATCTTTTCCTCACATCCTGGTTCAGGTGAGGCTGTAAAGAAGATTGTTGTTACTAAAGGCATCGCTGGAGTCGGAAAAACGGTCTCTGTTCAGAAGTTCATTCTGGACTGGGCCGAAGGAAAAGCCAATCAGGATGTAGATTTCATGTTTGTGCTTACATTTCGAGAGCTGAACTTGATCCGAGATCATCAGTACAGTCTTCACAGACTTCTGCTGGACTTTCATCCTGAACTTCAAGATCTGGACTCAAAGATTTATGAGGAGTGTAAAGTTGTGTTCATCTTTGATGGTCTCGATGAAAGCAGAATCACACTGATGTTTTCAGATGATCAGAACGTTTGTGATGTGACTGAGACTTCATCAGTGGATGTGTTGATGTCAAACCTCATGAAAGGAGAACTGCTTCCCTCTGCTCTCATCTGGATCACCTCCAGACCAGCAGCAACCAATCAGATCCCCGCCGAATACATCAACCGTCTGACAGAAATTCAGGGATTCAATGAGCCACAGAAGGAGGAATATTTCAGGAAGAGAATCAGTGACCAGCATCAAGCCAGCAGAATCATCTCACACATCAGAAGAACAAGAAGCCTCCACATCATGTGCCACATCCCCGTCTTCTGCTGGATCTCATCCACTGTGCTTCAGAAGATCCTGGAAGAAGATCTGAGTGCAGAAATCCCTCAAACTGTGACTGAAATGTACATCCACTTCCTGTTGATTCAGATCAACATGAGGAACCAGAAGTATGAAGAGAGAGATCCAGAGAAACTCCTGCAGTCAAACAGAGAAGTGATTGTCAAACTTGCTGAAGTGGCTTTCAAACAGCTGATGAAGGGCAATGTGATGTTCTATGAGGAGGACCTGATTGAGAGTGGCATAGACGTCACTGATGCCTCAGTGTATTCTGGGATTTGCACTGAGATCTTTATGGGGGAATCTGTGATTCATCAGAGGAAAGTCTACAGCTTCATTCATCTGAGTGTTCAAGAGTTTCTGGCTGCTTTCTATGTGCTTTACTGCTATTTAACAAAGAACATGAAGTCACTGATGTCGGTTCAGGATGAATTCAGATCTTACAGATTTGATAATGTCTCCTTAAATAATGTACTAACAACAGCAGTAGATGAAGCCCTTAAGAGTGAGAATGGACAGCTGGATCTGTTCCTGCGGTTCCTGCTGGGCGTCTCACTGGAGTCCAATCAGAGACTCTTACAGGATCTACTGACACACACAGAAAACAGCTCAGAGAGCATCAGGAGAACAACACTTTATATTAGAGAAACAATCCGGGGTCTTCCCACTGATGATGATGATGATGATGATGATGGGCTGCCTGTAAATGCAATCAATGGGCTGCAAAAAAAACGGCAAATGCTACACAAAAAAATATATCAACATGGACTCTCCACTGAAAGATCCATCAATCTGTTCCTCTGTCTGCTGGAAGTGAAAGATCAGACTCTGTCCAGAGAGATTCAGGAGTTTGTGAAATCAGACAAACACTCAGAGAAGAAACTCTCTCTTGTTCACTGCTCAACAATCGCCTACATGCTCCAGATGTCAGAGGAGCCGCTGGATGAGCTAGACCTCAAGAAATACAACACATCAGATGAGGGCAGAAGACGACTGATACCAGCTGTGATCAACTGCAGTAAAGCTCTGTGAGTGTTTAATCATTAACCCTCTGGGGTCAACAAATGTGCCAGCATTTTTGATCATACAGATAAGAGCAATACGTCATTTAAATCTGTAATGGATTTACTTTTATTTGTATGCTCTCATAATAACAAAACACTGTTTTTGTAAAATAAAGAAAATATACAGTGTGCACTTTCAAAACGCAATAACTTGAATTAAGTCAAATTTTCTCTGATAAAGTTAGTGTTTTTGTGTTATTTTAAAAATTTTAGTTTTTTCATTAACCATACTTTGTTTTCTTAAAAACCCAGTCATGTAGAGGTTTGTGCGGGACAATTTTACAACTTAGAACAATTTTCTTCCTGACCTGACCATTCCCTTTAAATTTAGATCTTGTTTCCGGAATCTCACAATTAAATTTCCACTACTGAAAGAGAGAGATAAATTTAGTCTGCACAAAAATTGTATTTGTTATTTTGTTTGTCTTAGAAAGATACAAAATTCATGTAACACTTTGCTGTCAAAGCAAAAATTGTTGCGGAGAAAATAAAAATGTAGCTTGTACAAAAATTGTAGCATATTTATTTTTATTCGTCTTGTCAAAATACAAAATTCGTTAAACATTTTGCTGTCAACAGTAGAAAGGGTCACAGAGAAAAAAATAAATATGTGTAATTTAAAATTATAAGCAAAATATGAACAAAATCGTTATGCACATACTGTGCGCACAGACCTCACAAAAAAATGCATTGCGCAAAAAGCATTGGGTCATGTGTTCATAATAGTACTGAGTTAAGACTGTACTAGTGGTCGATAAGAATGTTCTTATCTGTTTTGAAAGGATTTGATAGACTGTCCACTCCAATTCAAATTACACCAGAGTTACTGATTGCCACAGTGTTTTATTCAGAAATAAAAAGTAGAAAGGGTTCTTAAACATTATGGTGTTCTGGTAATGTTTTCAGCGGCAAGTTTTATTTTGGTTGCCAGAATATTTTCTTAAAAGGTGGGATAATATTCTCTAAAAACGTTCTACAAATGTTTATTGATAACATTGTTAGAAAATTATCCCCTCAACATTGTAATATGCATTTTATCTGGAAGCTTTCCATTGGACATTGGATGTGGACTCTAATGTTGCTAAGATTTTGGTTGAAAGTAAAAACCCAAGCTTTGTATGATGAGGCTCCAACTTAAATAATTTCAAAAACGGCATTATCAGCTTCACTTATTATAAACCAGATTGGCTTTATTTCTGTCATACCTTTACAAAAGGTCTTATTGAGATTAACAGAGGTTTAGATGTTGATGTCTTTTTGAAAGTAATAGTTTGGTTGGTGAGAAGCATTTATAGATGTTTTTGTTTTATTTTTTATCTCTTCTAGACTTTCCGGCTGTTATCTCTCAGATCAGCATTGTGAAGTTATGTCATCAGCTCTACAATCCTCAAACTGTGTCCTGAGAGAGCTGAATCTGAGTAACAATGATCTGCAGAATTCAGGAGTGAAGCTGCTCTCAGATGGACTGATGAGTCCAAACTGTCTGCTGGAGACACTGAGGTTTGATTTTTATATTTATTTTGTGTGATTTTGCACAGTTTAAATTTAAATACAATTAAAGGATTCATTTAATATTTAACCAGATTTATTTAATTTTCCTGTCTCTGTACCAATAGTCACACTATTATTGAAGAAAATGGTAATAAAACTAGAGATGCCCCAATTAACCAGCTAGTGATCAGATTTTTTGCATGATCGACCGGCCGGTCAATCTCTCGTTATACCGATTCCGAGCCGATCCTTTTATTGACAGCGGTGCAGGTGATGACGTCATAGCCACGTGCACACTCATGGTTGCATGTAAACATGTCGTTGGTGTGGAAGTTCTTTTCTGTGAGAAAGGTGATACAAAGATCGCAGTTTGTAACATTTGTAAAGACAAAATACAATGTGGGGAAACAACCACAAAAACGTTTGGAACAACAAACATAATAAGACACCTAAAACCCCATCAGTCAACTGAATATGCCCAGTTTGAAATGGGGAAAGCAGTTAAAGCTAAAAATGCTGTGCTTGTTTATGTGGTAGATCGCTCCCCGCCGCTCTGCATATTTTGCATGTCTCTGTTAGTTAACACACCTGATTCAGACAACCAGCTCATTAGAATTGAGCTGTGTTCCAATTGACATGGTCCCTGCACAGTGTTCATTGCTCCCTACTCCCTGAGCAGGGGGAATCCGTTGAAGTTTACTACACTTCGGAACATTTATTCACATATTTGTTCAGTGCCACCGCATACAACTTCTTCACACACAGCTTCAAATGGAACATATACGCTCGCTTCAAACTAATAGTTCAAAGTGAGCGAATATATTCCATTTAAAGGTCATTAAAGCGTGCGAGATGTTAATTTAAGTTGTCACACTTAACCATTCTCTAATAAGTTTTGTCTGTGTGTGAAGATGCTGTATGCGTAGCGCAAATATGTGAATGAATGTTTCAAAGTGTAGTACTGCTGGATTAACCGGTGACAAGACAGAAATGCTTCTCTTTAAACAGGTAGAAATTAATGGCATATTTTTCTTCATAAAGACACAAAGTGCACTTTTTGTTATTAAAGTTATTGTTGTGAAATGATTCTGTAATTAAATTTAAAAAAAAATCTTCCATAAAAAAATTAATTGAAGAAAAGTAGATTTTTGTTAGTTAGTCTACTTTGTTCATTTTATTTTATTTTATTTTATATATAACGTTTTCAAGGCACAGAGCACTTTATTTTGTAAAAGTTATTTTATTGTGAGAAGAACCTGTAATGTTTAATAATTTATTTTATTATAAAAAAAAATGAGAGATTTCTGTATAAGCTTTCATTACAGTTCTAAAAACTAAAAAATCGGAATTGGCAAAAATCGGAATCGGCAGGTAACACTTACTGAAAAATCTAAATCGGCCAAGAAAGTTGCAATCGGTGCTTCTCTAAATTAAATATGTGAACTTGAAACTATTGAATTAATGGGTAATTATTGTTTTTTTTGTGTAGACTGTGCAGATGTAATCTCACTGGTCAGTGTTGTGAGATTTTGTCTTCAGTTCTTCAATCCTCAAATTGTGTCCTGAGGGAGCTGGACCTGAGTAACAATGACCTGCAGGACTCTGGCGTAAAGTTTCTTTCTGATGGACTAAAGAGTCCAAACTGTCAGCTGGATTTACTGAGGTATTTAAGAACACCATAAGAGATAATTTGCAGTCTGCTGGTCATAATGAACCTTAGAGTTTTGAGAGTTTAAGGTTTTGTTAAACACCAAGAAAAAAAAACAATGGACAGTAACTGATAAACAACCAAAAAACCGAACAGCCTTCTCTATTTTTATAGACCAATTGCAGTTCACAGCATAAATGAGTGCACCCCCTCTGAATAAATATAAAATATGTATTTTCCTAATGATCACTAATAATTCATGGAAAGATTGCAAAATTGAAATGTATTAAACATATACTTATTAAATACAAAAAATACATGCTAATATCATCTGTAAAATAACAACAAATAACCAATTTTGTTTAAATGAAGGATTGCAAAAATGAGTACACCCTAGATTTATGTCCGCAAATCTCCTCTCTACAGAATCCCCCACAGTTGCTCAAGAGTGTTAAGATTCGGTGAAGTATTTTGACCTTGATAGAATGAATATCTTCATTGTCATGCAGAAAAAATGCCCAACAATGCAGGGAATGAGGAGAGGGTAGCGTCTTCAGTTTTAGTCTTTTGTATTACATCACACTATGCTGTGTGAATTCATGACAGCGCTGATAAAGCACAACTTTCTCACACCTACATCCTTATAGGAGAGATTTACTAGCCCTGAGGGAACCAGACACAGGCCCAGTAAATTTACTAGCACTGTGGGAACCAGGCACTTCCACACGCACTCCTCCACTAGCATCACTAGGACATTTTGGATACTTTTTGGATCCGAAATGATTGACTTGTTCTCTTGAGACAATAGTATGGATTCCCAGAAGTCTATATTTTGTGAATACAGGCCTTGGAAGAGGTTAAATGGGTTTATTGTGCTTTGGCTACAGTAGGTAACTCTAGTGGTGTCAACAACCATACATGTCACTTCTGCAGGCTGCGTCATACTCTGTGAGGTAAATTTTCATGGCTTTTGCTGGCTCTAAGACACTTGCATTGTATTTCTCCTGCTATTTTTTCAGCAAAAGAATCACTAATGACTAAATGGAATCCTAAAGTGAAGACCTGATTATTTCAGGAGCCTTGTCACAAGTCTGTTGATTTGAGTGTCAGTGGTACTTCTTCTGTATTTACACACTTCAATATACAATATACTACAATCCTCAATATACTTAACTGTTGATCAGAAATTGCCTTAAACCTACACTATTTTTTTAGGAACTTTCAGCAGGGTGTATTCATTTTTGGAACAACATTTTATTGTTTTGATGATAAAATCTTTTTCCTGAACAATTTTGACATTTCTTCTTTGGTAAATGATCAGTCGTTGTTGGAACATTATAACTTCAAAGAACCCTAACATGTCTTCAGCTAGAGTAATTGCTGAATTTAGGTTTTAGAGGAGGTGTACAGCTCATTTATGTAAAAATTTTCACTGTTTTGAAAAGAATAAATAAGATGAATATTCAAAAGCTTTAAACCAGATATTATTTAAAGAAGAGAAAAATAAATGTTCAGAAAAAATGGATACAAAATAAAAAAAAATCATTAGATTACCTCCAAATTGTACATCTTTTTGGTGAGCTAAGCTCACTAAAACATAACCGTTCTCTTTTAATGATATAGAACATCTCTTTTAGCCATTTTATCAAGTTTTGTCATTCTGCTACATGTGTGGACATATAGTGGAAAAATGTTGTGCCTCACAGAACCATGGTGCTAGATGATCTGACTGTATCTGTAGATGATCTGACTCTGTGTGTCTGTAGGTTGTCTGGCTGTATGGTGACAGAGGAAGGCTGTGGTTATTTGTCATCAGCTCTGAGTTCAAACCCCTCACACCTGAGAGTGCTGGATCTGAGCTACAATCATCCAGGACAATCAGGAGTACAGCTGCTCAAACACAAACTGGAGGATTCAAACTATAAACTGGAGAAACTAAAGTATGTCAAACACTGATTCTGACATACTAAATGTGTGAATGATGCAGATCTACATTAATGTGTGTTTGTGTGTTTATAGTGTGGATCATGGAGGAGAGATCAGGATCAAAGCAGGACCACAAAAGTGTAGGTCTACACACGCACAAACACACTCAGATGTTTTTTGACTGCATTACTGAGATTTTCTTATAGATTTAACTGTTTTTCTGTTAGGTTAATGCTATTTTCATGGCCTAACCCTAAACACTAACCCACAACTCTCACAGAAACCTGTGCAGAACATTAAATGTAATTCGAAACAAACATGCAAACATGCTGGCTCATTAAGTTGCATTTTTCCTGATAACAGTAGTTGTTTTTCCATTCACCTATTTTTATGCGTACTTTGGAATATCGCATAAAAATGCTTGAAACGCTCGAAAGATGGATCAAAAGTATGCACAAATCAGTAGGATAAACTTTATCAAATAAGAAAAATTGTGCAATAACTACAATGGAAACACATTGACCAAATAAAATCCTCCGTGTATTAAAAAAAGTCATGTGACTTTACATGATGGGATGGGATAACTGGACTAACCAGCGGACCTATCTTAGAATCAGTGCAGAGCATCAGAAATGTTGATTTGGCCATTCTGAAATGCCAGAAAAAAGTCTTTCAAACTATTTCTGTATAATTCTCTCACACGACATTCCCAAACAGCAGGCTGTCACAACATGGATATGGAGCCAGAGGTAAGTATAAAACAGTAACAGTAAGTTTATTGATACAATGGTAAACAATATGCAGCAGGTTTTGAAGTAAGTATTCTTATCTGATAAGTTCACATGCACAGGTAAGCTGATCCAATGGAAAAGATGGAGACACACAGAATCCAGAGCAGTCATGGAGATCAGAGAGAAAAGGGGTGTGATCCGTAGACCAGATGCTGACTGAATGAATAGTCCAGGTATATATATAGGAGTGTGGTAAGTGGAATCAGGTGATTTCAATAGGGTGATTGGGAACCTGTGTGTGTCTTCAGGTAGCGTGGTCTGTGTGTCTGGCTGTGGTAGAACTCTGACATTATCCGACGTCGAGGGCGACCTCGAAAACGAGTGGCAGGACATTCTGGGTGGCTCTGATGAAAATCCGTCAAGAGTTGGGGATCGAGGATATTGTCTCTGGCCACCCAAGATCTTTCAGGTCCGTACCCCTCCCAGTCTACAAGGTATTCCAGACGACCTCGACATCGTGAATCCAGGATCTCTCGTACTGTGTAGACTGAGGGTTGATCCAGGATCTTGAGAGGAGGAGGTTCAGGTTCAGCTTCAGCTCTGGGGTTCTTTGTGGCAGAGGGAAAATAAGGTTTAAAGAGTGAACCGTGAAATGTGGGATGGATTCTGTACCTGGGTGGGAGCTGAAACTGATATGTCACTTTGTTTATCTGCCTCAGGACCTCGAATGGACCGATGTAGCGGGGACTCAGTTTGCGACAAGGTAATCTCAACCTGATGTCTCTCGTAGATAACCAGACATTGTCTGCAGGTTGGTAGGTTGGAGTGGGTCTTCTACGGGCATCGGCGAATTCTTTGTGGCGTCGGATAGCACGTTGGAGGTGACGATGAGCTGAGTCCCACACTCTCTCGCAACCAGTAGTCAACAGCTGGAACATTAGTGGGTTCCTCCGTCCAGGGAAACAGCGGAGGCTGAAAACCGAGTATGCACTGGAAGGGTGTTAATCTGGAGGTATCCTGGCGCAGGGAGTTTTGTGCATACTCGGCCCACGGGAGGAACCTGCTCCAGCTGTGTTGGTATGACCGGAGGTAACATCCAAGCTCTTGGATCTTCCTCTCAGTCTGGCCGTTAGTTTGAGGATGATATCCTGAGAAGAGATTGACAGAAACACCAAGTGATTTGAAGAAAGCCTTCCAGACATGAGAAATGAACTGTGGACCCCGGTCCGACACGATCTCCTCGCAGAGACCAAAGTGACGGAATACATGCTGGAATAGTAGCTCGGCGGTGTCCATTGCCGTAGGTAGGCCTGACAAGGGGATGAACTTGCAGGCCTTCGAGAAACGGTCTATTATTACCAGCACGCAGGTGTTACCTTCGGAGTCTGGGAGATCAGTCACAAAGTCTACCCCAAGATGGGACTAGGGTCTTTGTGGGATGGGTAATGGAACCAGCTTTCCTGTAGGCAGATGACAAGGAGTGTTAGTGGTGGCACAGACTGAGCAGCTTTAGACGTACCTGATGACATCACAGTTCATACTGGACCACCAGTAACGAGATTGTATGAGAGAGTGGCTTCTTGGATCCAGGTGTCATTCTCCCACTGGATGGGGCTAAAAATCAGGTCTGGATGTATGATGTTCTCAGGTTCGGTTAAAGCATCACTGGAGAATTGTCTGGATAAGGCATTAGCAGGTATGTTTTTGGATCCTGGACGGTAGGTAATCTCGAATTGGAATCGGGTGAAAAACAAAGCCTATCTGGCTTGCCGAGGGTTGAGTCTCTTGGCTTCATGGAGGTATTGAAGCTTCTTATGGTCTGTGATGATCAAGAATGGATGGTTAGCCCCTCCCAGCCAATGACGCCACTCTTCCAAGGCAAGTGTGATGGCAAGTAACTCACGATTGCCTACGTCGTAGTTCTGCTCCGCCGGAGACAGCTTCTTCAAAAAAAATAGGCACAGGGATGGAGGAGAGTGGAATCACCAGCTGCTTGCGACAGAACTGCTCCGACGCTGATGGTAGATGCATCAACCTCTACAAAGATCTTCTTGAGTTGTTAGAAAGCTTTGTGGGCAGAGTTGTTCCAGACAAGGTGCGTGGGATGGCCACGTAGGAGGAAGGTCAGAGGTGCAGTGATGAGACTGTATTTCTGGATGAAACGACGATAGAAGTTGGTAAATCCAAGGAATCGTTGGAGTTCTTTGATAGTACTGGGTTGGGGTCATTTCAGAATGGATTGCACCTTGTCTTGGTTCATCTGCACACCCTCGGGGCTGATGTTATAGCCCAGGAACTGAACCTTCTTTTGGTGGAACTCACATTTTACCAGCTTCAAATAGAGTTGGTGATGATGTAGGACTTGGAGGACCTGACGGACGTGCTGGCGATGTTCGGCCTGGTTCCGGGAATAAATCAAGATTTGGTCAATATACACAACCACAAATTTGTGAAGTAATTCTTGGAACACCTCCTTCATAAACGTTTGGAAGACTGGGGGACTAATGGACAAACCATATGGCATAACCCGTTATTCAATAGTGGCCTGTAGGTGTTATGAAAGCCGTCTTCCACTCGTCTCCCTCAAGAATACGAACGAGGTTGTAGGCACTCCGCAGGTCCAGCTTGAAGAAAATGTTAGCCCCACGAATTTCCTCAGCTGGCAGGAACGAGTGGTAGAGGATATGGTTGCTGAGGGATCTGGGAGTTGAGCTGTCTGTAATCAATGCAGGGGCGGAGACCTCCATCCTTCTTGCCCACGAAGAAGAAGCTGGAAGCAGCTGGTGAGGTGGATGGTCGAATAAACCCCTGCTTAAGAGCCTCCTGGATGTACTCCTCCATCGCCTGGCGCTCTGGGTTGGACAATGGATAGACACGTCCCTTAGGTAGTTGAGCACGAGGTAGCAGATCAATGGCACAATGGCCGTTGTGGAGGAAGATGGGTGGCAGCTTGCTTGCTGAACACATCTGACTAGTCCAAGTACTCCGCTGTGAACTCCACCTTACTGTCGTTGTCTGGACTCTCAATCTTGGTAGAAGCGATTGATAGAGAACAGAAATAATAGATGGCAAATGAGTAAAACAGTTTTTCAAACAATGCTTACTCCAGCCGATGATGTCACATGGGTCCCAGTGGATTTCCGGATGGTGTCGATGGAGCCAAGGGCGTCCCAGAATGATGTCAGTGGTGGAATTCTCCTGTACCAGAAGTTTTATCTGTTCTTGGTGAAATCCGCCCACGTCCAAGTGGTTTTCCTAGTATGGTTTTGACTGTAAATGCAGGTAAATGGCGTTGACGAGGTAGCTGAAGGAGATCTAGACATTCTTGGGAAATTAAGTTTCCAGATGCAACTGAGTCAAGTAATGCAGATAGACAGAGTACTTTCAGCAGTATGAACGGTCACAGGAATCAAAGGAAGATGAGCAGTTTCAATGTCTGACTGGTTAGTATCACCACTGGACGTGGGGATCTGACGGGACAGTTCCATAGAATGTGACCAGGTTTTCCACAATACAGACAGAGTTTGGAAGATATTCTGCATTGACGTTCGGTCCAGGATAGGCGTGTAGAATCCACTTGCATGGGTTCTGGTACAGGAGAGCAAGAGCAAGCTGCCACCGTAGTGGACTGAGCGGTTTCTGATGGCTGGTAGGCAGCTAGGCGTTGAGAAATCCTAGTTGTTCTTCGTAGGAAAGTCTCCAGCCCGATGGAATCATCATATAAGGCCATAGCAGCACGAAGATTGCCGCTTTGAAATTATTGATGAGTTCAGTGAGTGGATTGGTGCGGGTGCTTCTTCGTTGTCCATAATGTTGTAGATCTGGGCCCGTATTCACAAAACATCTTAAGGCTAAAAGTAGCTCCTAACTTGCTGATTTAGGAGAAAATCTTAAAAATAATTGGCGTGTCAGTCCTAAATTTAGGGCTCCTAAATTTTTGCTCAGAGTATTTCACAAAGTATTTTAGCACTAAAACAACCTAAACCTGTGAAATGTTATGAGTAGTGAAGAGGACTCCTAAATCACTAAGACCAAATCCCAAACTATCCAAAATTGGCTATTGCTGGTAATCTGCCTCAGAATGTGAGCTTTTTATGAACACCTTGCATTTATTTACCCACATAGGCATGCTTTTTTTTTTTTGCTTTTGGAGGTTATCTCCAAATTTGTCCTTTTGAAAGGTCATTGTCCGAAATTTTCTTCAGGTAAAAAATAAAGACCTCTCATTGCGTCAATCACATTTACATGCTGCCTCCAGAATGTCATAAAAAAAAAGGATCAGGTTAAATTTTCTGCATTTTTTGTATCCGTAGCAAAAATTTTGAGAGGTGTTTTGACAGTTTAGAGCCAGAATTGCGTCTGACAAGTTCATCTACTTGGTCTTGCAGCACAAATCAGTGTAAAGGTCTTTGAACACTTGAATTCACAAAAATTTGTGGTCTGCTTTATAATATATGGCTCCAGTAATTCTGGCAAAGCATCAAAGTTTACTGACATTCTTAAGTAAACTTAAAATGGCTGGGATAATCCCAGAGATCCTTTGAGAAAGTGCGCACAAAAAGTATTCTCTCCTTCTTCTCTATATCTTATAATGGGCTGGACCCAATATGTCCTTTCTTTTTTCTCTTTTTAAGAAGAAAGTGGACAACAAAATCATCCTCACTATATCCACGAATTGTTTATGAGAAAGCACACATTTAAGATGCTAACAATTAGCTGAACATTTAGTTGTTTAGTGACACTTAGCCTGCATTTTAAAAGCTTTATTTTTAAAAACATTTTTATTGTAAAACCTTTATTTGAATTTGGCTAAATAATATCATGCTCTACAATATTTTAATGAAATAAAAAACAAATCTCTGACAGAAACCCCTTCCCTATCAGCCAATCAACATGTGCATAGTTAGTTGGTATGCTGACATCATCCATAGCAACAAGGTCAACCCCGCCCTTACTCTTAGCTAAGACTTCTCTCTATTCCTTAGTAAAAGTTTGTCTCAGCAATATATTGGGTGAATTGTGAATACGGGCCCTGGTCTTTTGTCACAACATGGATATGGAAGCAGAGATGGAGGTAAGTATAAAACAGTAACGGTAAGTCTATTGATACAATGGTAAGCAATATGCAGCAGGTTTTGAAGTAAGTATTCTTATCTGATAAGTTCACATGCACAGGTAAGCTGATCCAACGGAAAAGATGGAGAGACACACAGAATCCAGAGCAGTCATGGAGATCAGCGAGACAAGGGATGTCATCCGTAGACCAGATGCTGACTGAATGAATAGTCCAGGTATATATAGGAGTGTGGTAAGTGGAATCAGGTGATTTCAATAGTCGGGTGATTAGGAACCTGTGTGTCTCTTCAGGGGGCGTGGTCTGTGTGTCTGGCTGTGGTAGAACACTGACACAGGAATCCACCTCCGAAAGCAATGACAGCATTTGTTGTGTTTTGTCTGCTTGCTCTGAGGCACAAGTAATTTGCCATATATGAAAATGTATTATAATTAGTGACTTCTCCTACTTTTCTGAGTAATATGTAGTGCCAATTCATCATAGTGTTTTCTTTGGCTAATTGGATGGAAATGGTACTACATTATAAATGTTTTATGCAATGTTCCAGTTTTGCGCAGTTAATTTTGAATTTTTTAATGGAAACATAGCTAGTGAAAAGAGGTTAAAATGCCCATAATTTTGATCGTCCAGGTCACGTCACCTTGCTTTAGTGCTTTTAACAATAAAGGTTGTGTCAAAGCAGCTTTTTGGAATTTAATAGGACAATAGTGTGTCAATAATGCAAAAAGACAACAGTAAACACAATTTTCAGTTAAAGAATAAGAAGTTTTATTTATACAGGTCCTTCTCAAAAAATTAGCATATTGTGATAAAGTTCATTATTTTCTGTAATGTACTGATAAACATTAGACTTTCATATATTTTAGATTCATTACACACAACTGAAGTAGTTCAAGCCTTTTATTGTTTAAATATTGATGATTTTGTTATACAGCTCATGAAAACCCAAAATTCCTATCTCAAAAAATTAGCATATCATAAAAAGGTTCTCTAAACGAGCTATTAACCTAATCATCTGAATCAACTAATTAACTCTAAACACCTGCAAAAGATTCCTGAGGCTTTTAAAAACTCCCAGCCTGGTTCATTACTCAAAACCGCAATCATGGGTAAGACTGCCGACCTGATTGCTGACCAGAAGGCCATCATTGACACCCTCAAGCAAGAGGGTAAGACAAAGAAAGAAATTTCTGAACGAATAGGCTGTTCCCAGAGTGCTATATCAAGGCACCTCAGTGGGAAGTCTGTGGGAAGGAAAAAGTGTGGCAGAAAACTCTGAACAACGAGAAGAGGTGACCGGACCCTGAGGAAGATTGTGGAGAAGGACCGATTCCAGACCTTGGGGGACCTGCGGAAGCAGTGGACTGAGTCTGGAGTAGAAACATCCAGAGCCACCGTGTACAGGCGCCAGGTCAAGCCACTTTTGAACCAGAAACAGCGGCAGAAGCGCCTGACCTGGGCTACAGAGAAGCAGCACTGGACTGTTGCTCAAATTTTGCATGTCATTCGGAAATCAAGGTGCCAGAGTCTGGAGGAAGACTGGGGAGAGGGAAAAGCCAAAATGCCTGAAGTCCAGTGTCAAGTACCCACAGTCAGTGATGGTCTGGGGTGCCATGTCAGCTGCTGGTGTTGGTCCACTGTGTTTTATCAAGGGCAGGGTCAATGCAGCTAGCTATCAGGAGATTTTGGAGCACTTCATGCTTCCATCTGCTGAAAAGCTTTATGGAGATGAAGATTTCATTTTTCAGCACGACCTGGTACCTGCTCACAGTGCCAAAACCACTGGTAAATGGTTTACTGACCATGGTATTACTGTGCTCAATTGGCCTGCCAACTCTCCTGACCTGAACCCCATAGAGAATCTGTGGGATATTGTGAAGAGAAAGTTGAGAGACGCAAGACCCAACACTCTGGATGAGCTTAAGGCTGCTATCGAAGCATCCTGGGCCTCCATAACACCTCAGCAGTGCCACAGGCTGATTGCCTCCATGCCACGCCACATTGAAGCAGTCATTTCTGCAAAAGGATTCCCGACCAAGTATTGAGTGCATAACTGAACATAATTATTTGAAGGTTGGCTTTTTTTGTATTGAAAACACTTTTCTTTTATTGGTCGGATGAAATATGCTAATTTTTTTAGATAGGAATTTTGGGTTTTCATGAGCTGTATGCCAAAATCATCAATATTAAAACAATAAAAGGCTTGAACTACTTCAGTTGTGTGTTAATGAATCTAAATGTATGAAAGTCTAATGTTTATCAGTACGTTACAGAAAATAATGAACTTTATCACAATATGCTAATTTTTTGAGAAGGACCTGTATAGCGCCTTTCCAAAGCTCAAGGTCGCTTTACATACAACAAGTAGTTTTATACATCCAAAATGGATACAAATGCATAATAAAGACACATATACAACATCTATCCATTATCCAGAGTACATATTAAACTGTCTGCTTTCAAGAGCCAGTTAAAAACATATCAAAGATGAGATGGTACGGAATGTAAGGGGAAATGTGTAATTTAGGAGCATTAACACTAAATGGCCTTCCACCTACAGTGAGGGATGGACAAAAGGCCAAATTGAGAAGATCTAAGAGACTGGTCAGGGCAGTTTGGTTGGAGTAGATGAAGCCAGATATGGTGGTGCAAGCCCATTTAGTGCTTTAAATGTTAGGATCAGTAACTAGTAAGATCATGCAGTAAAGGAGTAATGTGCACAGAACGTCTGATGGAGGTGAGGACTCTTGCTGCAGAATTTTGAATATATTGTAATCTTGCAATACATTTTTTGGGGGGTAGGCCTGCAAATAAATAATTGCAGTTATCTGGATGAGATGTGATTAAAGCATGAATTAGTATTTCACTATCAACTAGAGTAAGAGAAGATCGAAGATGTACAATATTATTAAGGTGGAAGGAGGAGTTTTTAACAAATAAAATAAATATGTTTAATTTTTAATTTTAAATAAAACAGCTAACTTATGGACAGATGAAGGTGTAACACAAATCCCATCAATGTCAAAGGACAGATCCATCGTTTTTACTGAAGTAAAAAACAAAAACAAATCAATAATTCAGTTTTGTCATTATTTAGGGAAAAAAAGACAGTTTATCATTAAATTCATATTTGTCATCCTACAGCTCAGCTCAGTTCAAATAGTATCTGTGCAATCAAGTCCATGATATCGCTGGAAATTAAGTGTCCCCAACTAAGCAAGCCAAAGGTGACAACAGGAAGGAACCAAAACTCCATCAGTGACAGAAAAGGAGAAAAAAAAGCTAGGGCCAGGCAAACCAGCAGTTTGTTCCAGGCTGTAGCAAAGTCAGATTGTGCAGAGGACTCATGATGGCCATCTAGGTGATGAGGTCCTCACTGGGAATCTGTCTCTGGGCTCATCTACAGATAAGAGCAAGACATCATTTGAAATTATAAAGCGTCTTTAAGGTTAACATTAGATTGAGCACCGTGTAAAATTGCTACTTCATACATCTTTTTACATCTTTCTATATTTGAGGTTGATGAATAATAGGTGAGCGTATGGATGTCCTGCCCAATGTACTATATTACCACACCAACCAGGCGTTACCGAATTGTTTGTCACGGACTGCGTGACTTTAGAAATGCATGGAATTTTTTTTTTCTGCAACTAAGCGACTAATAAAATTTTGGTCGACCAAGCCTCTTCGTGTCAACTAACGGTTAGTTGACTTAGAAGGCAGCCCTAGAAACCAGTTAAGTATATATTTATTTAATTAAGTTCCAACCTCTGCTACCTCTGCACATTAACCCATGTCTTGATTTATTTTTTTTTTGTTTTATTTCAATATATCTCATAATTTATAGATGTTTCTCTCTTCTTGTGTTCAGATGTCTGTTATCTCACTCTGGATCCAAACACAGCAAACACTCGACTCGTTCTGTCTGATGACAACAGGAAGATCAAATATGTGGAAGATCGTCAGCCGTATCCTGATCATCCAGAGAGATTTGAATATGCTCGTCAGGTTCTGTGTGTTGAGAGTCTGACTGGACGCTGTTACTGGGAGGCTGAATGGAGCGGACATAAGGCTGAAATAGCAGTGTCATATAAAGGAATCAGCAGGAAAGAAGAGAGAGGCTGTGAGTTTGGAGACAATGACAAATCCTGGAGTTTGACATGCTCTGCTTACAGTTTCTCTGTTAATCACAATAATAACAGACCTCCCATTTTTGAGCGTTCATCCTCTAATAGAGTAGGAGTGTATGTGGACGTGTCGATCGGCTCTCTGTCCTTCTACAGTGTCTCTGACACACACGCACTCACACACTTACACACATTATACACCACATTCACTGAACCTCTCTACGCTGGATTCAGGGTTGGTTATGAATCCTCAGTCTCTCTGAGTGATATTAAACAGTGTGAGTAACATATACTGTGTTACTGAAGGGTTTTCCAGAGTGTGACTGATAATTCTTTGTTAATCACTGATTACATCCTACATAATATGATGCCAAATATTCTAATTGTGATGATTCTTCTCTGGCTCTTTTTTGAATGTGTTTCCTCAGTTTTAATAAGTATATTTGTTTGGAAATAAACGATCTGAGGCGTTTATTTTTCTTCAAAAGGGCAACCTTATATTTATGCTGTTTAAATTTCTTTCTTTTGTATTAATTTGTCATTCATTCATAACATTTATCATTTAATAATATAATCATTTAAATAATAATTTGAACCATTAATATACTTATTTGAATTATATTATCTTATGACTGTGGTCTCAAGGGCTTTTTGTCTTCATGAAAAAGATAAGAAGGACAGTTTATGGAAACTCAAGGTTTATGGGTTGTTGTGAATCAGTTTGGTATAACACTGCATGTTGGATTTTTGTTGGTCAGACGAAGTCTGAGCATTGAAACTAATGCAACTAAGGCTATTCAATAAACTCTGCTTCTTTTTTCATCACTTTGTCTCCTGCTTCTGCTTTTTTCTGGCTTTGCTTGGTCAACTTCTTGGCGGATGTAAGACTTGTTTTGGGTTCCAGACAAGACTTACAGCTAACAGGTTTTGGGTATTATGCAATTTTGCTGATAAATTGTTCTGTTACAAGACAAAATAGATATTTTCTTATCTGGAATCATTAATTATCAACATGGAGGCATTGTTGGGTATTTGCGTAATGCGTAATCATTTTTGTGTGCCTTTGAGAGAGAATAAAACGGCAAGCTCTAGTTAAACGCTCACTCCCATCTCACGTGTTCTTCTTAGAAAATATATAACATAACTGGTGATGAAGATCTTTCGTACCATACAAAGTTGTTTTTTTTGTAAAGATAGTGAGTGTTGCAAGATATAGATATTCGTGGCGCGAATTTGTCAGATCGACTATGCTATCCTCCACAAAAGAGAAACAGAGTGAGCACACGTCAACCCCATAGAGAGCCACGATGGTCGGAGCAGAATGAGTTGTCTTCGCTGGAAGGAAAAACAAAATGGCAGGATTATTCAGTGGTATTGGATAATTTGATGAATCAATAGAACAGTGGAGTGCCTATACTGAACTTTTTGACTACGAAATCAAAGTTGTAACTATAATGCCAACTTTACTGAGTTTCATGAGTATGAAAACTTTAATCTGTTTCAGAGTTCGACACAGCCAGACAAACCAGATGGCATATCCTATCAGGAAATAGAGTTTACTCAAAGAGCAGTATTCACCGAAACCACTGATTAAAGCTGAGAGACTCAGATTCCACAAAAGAAATCAGCAAGATGGCAAATCTATCTCTCAATTTGTGGCAGTGTTGAAATGGTTATCTGAGCATTGTGAGTTTTACATGATGTCTGTTGTCTTAGAAGTAAGGCTATTTAAAAGCCATTACTAACTGAAAGTAACCTAACATTACAGAAGGCCATAGCTATCAAGGAACAAGTCAAACTCAGAAAAGACATGTTATCGATGCTGGAAATTGGGGCATCTGCATGGAGATTGTTGGTGCAAGGACATGAACTGTAGAAATGAACAAGGTTACTGGGTGACTCCTCGTCTGGATAGAAAACCAGTATGCATACAAGTGGACACGGGAGCTGCGGTTTCTTTGGTGTCAGAGACAACATTTAAAATCAATGCTGCTGCATTGAACACCTCAGTCGTCCAATATACCACTGGAGACCTACACTAATGAGATAGTTCCTGTTAAAGAAGTAATTTAGGTAACAGTTAAACACAATATGCAAAAAAGGAAACCACTGTATGTTACCGAGGGCAATCACTCAGCCTTGCTAGGAAGCACTTGGTTATAACAGATTAAGCTGAATTGGCAAGTTGGGCTTGTGATGGCGCTGTGGAGACAGATACATGCAAGAATCTTTCAGGAGAGGAGGAATGTTTCTGAAATGCTTGATCAAATGGTTACTCAATCAATCGTTTACATTTCCTCTGTAAATCAAAAGCATTTACATTACCAAAGAACATCATGACTTAAGTCTAGCGCAAGTATTATGCTCTTTAAAAAGTTTATAAGTCCCATTATAAATAGTAAAGTCAGTGGCGTATGCCACTGGGCCCATATGCAAATATTATGGGCTTTAACTCGGGTAACTTGTTGAAGTACATAGCATTATGTGAGCATTCACGAGCTGTTCTATTTATGGTATAAATGCTTGGAAATAATATTTAACATTTTCAAGTCCATTCATTATTTGTAGCATGCAAGTCACAGCCTATAAATTCTGTACATTTTATTTTTTGGAAATAGGCTCATTCTCCAACTCCCCCCGAGTTAATAAGTTGATTTTTACCGTTTTGAAATCCATTCAGCCGTTCTCCTGTTCTGGCGATATCACTTTTAGCATAGCTTAGCATAGATCATTGAATCCAATTAGACCAGTAGCATCGCGTTCAAAAATTAACAACGAGTTTCAATATTTGTCCTATTTAAAACTTGACTCTTCTGTAGTTATATCGTGTACTAAGACCAGCGGAAATGTAAAGCTGCGGTTTTCTAGGTCGATAAGATTAGGAACTACGCTCTCATTCCGGCGTAATAGTCAAGGAAGTTTGCTGCCGTAACATGGCCGAAGCAGGCGCAGTAATATCACACAGCGCATGAAATTAGATCCCAGCTAGGTAACTTTTAATGTGACCGGTGCTAAGTTTGTGTAATTCCGGTTGTTGCAGCTGTCAGAGTTGCAGCTGGTAAATTGTTAGTGGCTGGATTTACCTGTGTGTGATTAGCTATGGTTATGTGCATTGTAAAGGGCTGTGAGAGTAAGTCAAACACTTACTCTACTAACATGTTTCATAGAATTCCCACGAAAAAAAAGCAATTCCGACTAATGAATCAATGGCTGGCTGCTCTGAACATGGACCTCAAAGCACCGTTCGAAACGATCAAGAAATGGCGTGTTTGCTCCGAGGATTTTGAACCAGATGACTATTTGGATAGTTTTACCAGTACTACAGCACTGCGTCAAAAGGACACGGCGATCCCAACAATCTTCAAACTAACGTTACAGACAGGACAACGAGGAGCATCGCCCATGGCTGTGAGTGTAACATGACTAATTGCTATTGTTGGCTAACGTTACCTGTGAAATGCAACCCCTGACGAGTAGTTTTGGGCGAACAGTTGGCCTAGTATTTGCTATGACCAAATTCCATGTGTGATTGCAAAAGAAAGTTATTGCGAACAGTCGGTGGTGTTTTAAAGTGAGTTTTGAGTAAAAGTGTACATCATGAATATAAGCCTGAAAATGCAAACTGACAGTATGCATTTAAAATCTTTATATTATATATTGTAGTGGTTGCAGGAATAACTTACTCTTGCGACAGCTGGCCATTAGGTCCACTCGGCGTGTGACGTTTTTTCCAGTTTATTTTGTCAAACCGGAAAAAAAAATCTACTACTGCAGGATGCAGCATTGCATCCAAGTCCTTGGATGCGACACATGCCACTTCCTCATCAGGTAGATCGACCCTTGCCATCGATGGCAATACCTGGTCCCACTCGCAACGACACAGGCACTCACTTTCAGTCGGCATGGGTTGGCAAGCCCCACCAGCTCGAATCTGCTCTCCTCATCCCTTCTGTCCCAGGCAGTTCAGACACGCTTTCTTGTCTTTCTCGTTCCAAAACCTTAGCTTCAGTGAATTCTGGTTCAAATTGATACGGTTCAGGATCTGCACCAAAGTAAATATCGTCTAAATCGTCTCTCACAAATGTCTCCATGGCGAGGAACGCTGCCTGTGCATGCAGTTGCTCACGTTGGATATGTTGACGGAAGTAAGCATTTGCACATGTGCTGTGTGATATTACTCCGCCTGCTGTGTCCATGTTACGGCAGCAAACGTCCTTGACTATTACGCCGGAATGGGAGTGTAGTTCCTAATTCTTTACATTTCCGCTGGTCTTAGTACGCAATATAACTACAGAAGAGTCAAGTTTTAAATAGGACAAATATCGAAACTCGTTGGTCATTTTTGAACGCGATGCTACTGGTATAATAGGATTCAATGATTTATGCTAAGCTATGCTAAAAGGGATATCGCCAGAACAGGAGAACGGCTGAATGGATTTCAAAATGGTAAAAATCAACTTATTAACTCGGGGGGAGTTGGAGAATGAGCCTATTTCCAAAAAAAAAGTGGAGTGTTCCTTTAAAATTGACCTTAAAATCATCTAGTGTGCAGACAGCTTAAGCCATTATGCTTGTTTGAGATGCACCTTGCCTGAAATATAGGCGAGAGTAGGCGGCTGCAGTGAGGTGAAGAGTGAAATAAGTGCAGTCAAGACGGACAGTTCTGAGCTCTGGAAGCGGAACAGAAACCTGCGAGATCAAAGGCGGATATCGTGTTATTCACAGTCACCTGCGGTGTTGCTGATAAACATGATATAATTTAAGTTCTATTGCTTTTATATGAAAATGAATGCGATAAACAAGACACTCAAAATACACAGTTGAGCTGATACAGTTCTTCATTTTGTCCCTAATATTTAAGCATTACAGTGGCATTTGTTTATTAGGATTTTGTTCACAGTTCTGTAATAGTAAATATCAGTTAAAAAACAAAGTGAGGCCGTTTCATGATGTTCATTTTAAATGTTTTAAAAACAAAAAACATAAACTAGACATATCGTGGAATTTCATTTTAACCACTAAAACATCAACATCTGATCCTCTGTAATTCCCAATTACAGCAGGTGTTCATCACTAATACACAACCATCATTTAATTAGTCACTTAATTATCTGATTAACATTAACCCTTTGAGGACTTGGGTTGTGACTTGAATTGACTGACTTGGTCCCACCTCTGGTGAAATCAGATGGCTGAGTCTATGGGTGGAATAAAAATATGGCCGGACTTCTACTTACTGACCCTTGGACTACCCACCTCTGGATGCATCAACATTTTCTAGCAGCGGTGAGATTCTGTTTTATTGTTGCAGCTCCTCACTTACAGTGGGCACGGAAAGTATTCAGACCCCCTTAAATGTTTCACTCTTTGTTATATTGCAGCCATTTGCTGAAATCATTCAAGTTCATTTCAAAAGAAAAACTGAAATATCACATGGTCCCAAGTATTCGGACCCACTGCTCAGTATTTAGTAGAAGCACCTCTTTGATCAAATACAGAATACAGAGTCTTTTTGGTAAAGATGCAACAAGTTTTTCACACCTGGATTTGGGGATCCTCTGCCATTCCTCCTTGCAGATCCTCTCCAGTTCTGTCAGGTTGATTGGTAAACGTTGATGGACAGCCATTTTTAGGTCTCTCCAGAGATGCTCAATTGGGTTTAAATCAGGGCTCTGTCTGGGCCAATCAAGAACAGTCACAGAGTTGTTGTGAACCACACCTTTGTTCTTTTAGCTGTGTGCTTAGGGTCATTGTCTTGTTGGAAGGTAAACCTTAGGCCCAGTCTGAGGTCCTGAGCACTCTGGAGAAGGTTTTGGTCCAGGATATCCCTGTACTTGGCCGTATTCATCTTTCCCTCGATGTCAACCAGTCGTCCTGTCCCTGCAGCTGAAAAACACCCCCACAGCATGATGCTGCCACCCCCTGTCATGATCGGGGCTGTGGGGTTTCCCTCAGCCTCCTGAGGTCGCTATTCACACTGCACTTCTAATAGCATTCACCTGTCCTTGTCGTTAACACTGATTCACTCACAGCTGTTCACCATTTGGACTTTTGTATAAGAACTCTCATTTCTCACTCCTGCTTCATGTCTGCATTGTCTCGTCTCCTGTGTGTTTCTGATCTTGGCTTTTGATTTTGTTATTTAGTCTTCTGTTTGTGCCGTGTTGGCCTTTGGTTTTGTTTATTTTGTTATTATCATTAAAGAAATACTTACCTGCATTTGGACCCAGACCTCCCTTGTTTTACGTGACACCCCCATGCTTCACTGTTGGGACTCTATTGGACAGGTGATGAGCAGTGCCTGGTTTTCTCCACACATACTGTTTAGAATTAAAGCCAAAAAGTTCTATCTTGGTCTCATCAGACCAGAGAATCTTATTTCTCACCATCTTGGAGTCCTTCAGGTTTTTTTCATGTGTCTTGCACTGAGGAGAGGCTTCCATCGGACATGCACTGTGAGCTGTAAGGTCTTATATAGACAGGTGTGTGGCTTTCCTAATCAAGTCCAATCAGTATAATCAAACACAGCTGGACTCAAATGAAGATGTAGAACCATCTCAAGGATGATCAGAAGAAATGGACAGCACCTGAGTTAAATATATGAGTGTCACAGCAACGGGTCAGAATACTTAGGACCATGTGATATTTCAGTTTTTCTTTTTTAATAAATCTGCAAAAATGTCAACAATTCTGTGTTTTTCTGTCAATATGGGGTGCTGTGTGTACATTAATGAGGAAAAAACGATTTCAGCAAATGGCTGCAATATAACAAAGAGTGAAACATTTAAGGGGGTCTGAATACTTTCCGTACCCACTGTAAGTGTGACGTTGTTCATTTGTCTCTGTGTCAGCAACATAATATATGCAGAAACATTTCAAAAGTAACTATTCTAGAACCAAGCAGAATTAGTATCAATCAGTTTTGCATCTTTAGCATCCTTGTTTCTCACCGTATGGCATCTGGCAGAACTCGTCCACATAAAGTAATAATCGTTCCATCCCGCAATCCTTCATCGATAAAATGGTCAGTCTGTGTGGAAGGATTTCATACCAGACATTTCATAAAATGCTTGTTCATCTTCATATTTTTACCTGTTTTAATAGCTTTTGCATAAGTTCTACCAGAAAAACTCTAATGCCTTCATAACTATTAGCTCTGGCTGATCACTGCTTGAAATTTGTAATATAAACTGACTGAACTTTCCCTTTTACATTCACAATTGATGACACTGATTTCCCCTCCCAGTGGGGCAAAAAATATCCTGACTTTATCATAGTTCAGAAAATTACTGACATTATAATTTAAAAGGTTATGTGAACGATTGTGCAAATGATGTCCCTTCCACAATGCATGCTATATTATTGAGTTCTACAACAAAATAATCACACAAAAAATTATTGTGGTCCTTTACTACGTGTACTACGTTAGACTAACCAAGACTTGTCATAGTAGAGGTGGGACATTCAAGACACAAGCAAGTCTCCCAAATCTCAAATCCCAAGTTTTCAAAGAGTGAAATTTAATGAGATAATTGACAAGTTAAATGACGATTGTGCATTAGTGATGAACACCTGCTGTTAACAGAAACACAAGAACTACAACTGACTAAAGCCACAGTCTTGAATGAAATCAATTGAACACACACACACACAATGGTCACTTTATTTGGTCTCTTGACCCTTATAGTAATTTAGTAATTTGCTTTCAAGCTATTGCAGTATTGCTTCATAGAAAACATTTATGCATCGCTGAATCAAACTCTGAAGTAACTGATTAGTTTATGCTTTCTGCTTAAAGCTCATGATCAATGAACGTCATGAAGATGTTACTGAACTGCTAAAAAAATCTTTTTAGTATATAAAAAAAAATTGTATTGGTTCAGGTTTTTAGAGATGAACTCTTATCATACATTATCCTCAACAATGGGGACAACAATTATTCATACTGCAGTGTATGATGGGGTTTTTTACTATGTTGTTACCCAGCATGCATTGCAGCATGAAGTGTTTTGTTGATTGTCACCATTGTTGAGATTCACTGACTGATTCATATGCTGGTTCTTGATGTCTGTGCGTTTCAAAATAGTATGACATTGACTAAAACACTTTCTTTGCATGCTGAAATTTCACAGTGTTGATTATGCAAAATCTAAACTTAAAAAAAGGTTTTTTCATTGTAGTCTAATGATGACTATCACATCAACAGCTAATATTTAATCAATATCTCAAAATGCACTGACCTGTTCACTTAATAACGCCACATACTGCGCTAAAGAGAGAGATCTAAGACGGGAAGTCAAGGATCAAGAGTCCAACTAAAGCAAACACTGATCTTCATGATGGTAGCATCATTTTAACCAATAAAACATCAACATCTGATCCTCTGTAATTCCCAATAACAGCAGGTGTTCATCACTAATACACAATCATCATTTAATTAGACACTTTAAATTTTTTAAATTTAACTCTTTGAGGACTTGGGAGACTTGCTTGTGAATGTAAAGTCCCACCTCTGCTTCATAGACTTCATCACATAGTCGAGTTTATGCATGTAGGTGTGTTGTTTGGTTTTTGCGATATAAGTTACTTGATAATGTCATAATGTCACATGAGTTCAGCATTTGCACTAAACCTGTGCAGATTTAGCTTGCACGAACGTGTTCACCTTAAGTCTAGCAATGGGCACTAAAAAAGTCTATAGATTAAAGCCATTCAAAAAGAAATATTGAAAGAATTTATGTAGCAAAAATGTTGTCTTAGCTGTGATCTTGAGTGTTCAGAGGTTTCAGATAACTTACACAAGACACTGGAGATGCACCAGGATGGGCCTGTAAATGAAATAAATAAAATAATTTTATTACAGGAATACATGAATCAAATTAACTGTAAATGAAACTATGTGTGCCACATAACAGAGGTACTAATGACAGTGATAATACTAGAAAATATCTCCAAAGAAATAAAAATACACACACACACATATATTCCTAATATAGACAGAACAATCGACTATTCATTGAGTGTTTATCATGCATATAATTTTTTAATGGGCTTTCATTGTCCACACAATGACAGTCAATGCCCAGAGAGCAAAAGAGCAGGTAAATACCATTGAATCAATGTTAAAAACAGTTGATTTGTTAATATTAATGACATTGAATTAATACCACTTTTGCGCACACTATTAATGTAAAAAAATGTTTGTTTTAGCTGGACTATTTCATTAAGTTAATTATTTTGTCATGCTTACAATAGTTTCTTAATATAAACCCTAAATAAACCCTTATGCATTAAGTTGGAGTAGCTAAGATCTGCAGGACAGTGGCACTCCAGGACCAACGTTGTCTAGCTCTGATGTAAATGTTTCACAAATGCAAAGAATTTACCGTTAATATGTTATTTCAACAGTGCCAAAAAGATCAAGATGGACACAAAATTATATTTGATCAACTTAAAATATATATATTACATCAAATCAACATTGAAACAGTATCAAATCATTTAGGATTCAGTAAATCATGCTCTTTTTGACTGATAAAAAATAAACCTTAAATTTCAACTTTCAATGTTGTTCTGCTTTCTGGTATTTTCTTATTTATTTTTAATGCAATGGTTAAAAAGGCTTACTTGATAATAGCGGGTGCAAAAGTGATATTAATTCAATGTTCTTAACATTTACAAATCAACTCTTTTTAATGTTGATTCAATGGTTTTCACCTTCTCACTTGCCATCTGGGATGGACATTTATGTCAAAATATTACGTTACTTACTGGTTTGTAAAACAATGGTTGAGCCATTCTTCCAGTTCCTAAACTTCAGATTTCTCTTCTTCAGCCTGAATTCAAGGCATGTCCTGCATTTTTGATGGACTGTAGGGATAGTTGGAAATTGGGTTTGAGTTGCTTATTGCGATTCAACATACGTTTTCCTAAAGCAAACTGTGATTAAATATACACATTGGACAAATACAACATGTAAAATTATCTAAATGTACAATTTAAATAAAGTCATTTATTTCCGCTGTCCACTGCTTCATACGATGTAAAGTAGGCTTATTGTAAAATAGACCATTACGCAAAGCTTTTTTGCAACAAAAAGATGAATATACACCATTTAGTTTTAAATAATGTTTTTTAACAAAGACCAGCGTAAGTTTGAATAAATGAAAAGATTAACACAAGAACTTCTGTAGCTGATGTTCCTATATTGTCCGGAGCTGTTAAACTGCTGAAATTCCACGTTAGAAGAAACAGTATCTTTTTTTTTATTTCTGCATGGTTTAATGAAGAATAAATAAGCGTACCAAGTGTGGCTACTAAATGTTACCAAATATCCATTGTTGACAGACAAAGCCTCGAAATTAAGTAGCTTATTTCTTTCTTACTTTTGGTTTCGCTTTTAGACACACATTTATGGAGCTCATATTATGACAAAACTTTTTGAATTTGAATTGTACAAATTTAAATTATTGACAAGTGTCATTTCACAAAACTGAATATTATATGGTATTTAACATAGTTCTGAATTCGATTTTTTAAAACTTGAATATTGAACATTTGAAATTAAACACAACTGAATTTTCAAATCTCAGATTTTCAAATAGACATGTATTTTTAAACAGCAGATTTTTGTTCTGATTTCAAATATTCAGTTTTTAAAAATACAACCTCAAGTTTTCAAGATGAAAAAAAAAAATCGGAACATCAAATTCAGTGTTCAAAATTCAAAGCGCAGAAATTCAGATCGTACAGAAAGTAGGTCAGAGGTTATGCACAGGGAAGAGTAGATGATCTACGAAAAGTCGAACGAAGCATTTACTGTGACCGAGAGGGGTCATGTTTGGTTCACTTAGGCTAGTTTTGCCGTGGTCACAACATATTAACTCGTGGGTACGTGATAATACGCCATGGCCACAAGTTATTATCTAGTGGGAACGTCATATTAACTCGTGGGAGTATGCATGTCATGGCAACAAGATCTTTTTGTAAAGATAATGACATGCCGCGCGGCTGCTGCCTTCTCTTGTAGTGGAAGGGTTTTGTGCAGTTGAGGCGGTGTTCGCGACGCAGTCACAGTGTGGACGCTGCCGCTCACAAAAAGATTTTTTTTAAAAAATTATCTTTGGCTGCGCCTGCTGCGAAGCGCCGTGTTCGTGGAAGCGGCAGGATTTTGGGTGCAGTAGCAAAACTTGCACTTCGCCTCCGCGCCGCTCCCATTGAAAATGAACTAGACACTCGCGACTGCCGCGTCCCGTGTGAAAAGGCCTGAAGTGATTTGTGCTGTTTTGGGAAAGACATTGCTATAGTTGCAAACAACAAGATCACATTTGATTTCATTAAAAATAAACACAACAGAAATGTACTATATGTGTTCTTGTATTTATAATTCATAGTCCCATGAATAGTCTTCATGTCAGGCACATCTCTGTAATTTTTTTTTATTTTTTATTGATCATACTAGGAGAATTCCATTACATGAACTTCGTTTTCAACACTACCGACAAATGTTCTATTTGTTGTTAAAAATCTGGTTAAAGGACATAACATATTTTTATCTCTGGCGGCGCCTGACGCAAAGAGACGTAAGTGGCAGTATTTTAGCTGCAGGAGCACTGCTTGCCTGTTAACGGATCGGTTCTTTATATTTCATATTTGTATATTATTATTATTAAACAGTAGGCTAATACAATAGGCCTAATTTTATAATAATTATATTAACTGGTTAGGGCTATATATGGGCTATATTTATTGTTTTATATGCTTATTTCCCTTTCAGTTCGTGTAGTGCTTTAATTAACTCTCTGTATAATTATGCTAGTATTATTAATATGCTAAAATATTTTGCAAATACTGTAAACGCCTGACAATTATGCCAATTAAGTTTTTACTTTATTAATGTATTTACCCCAGTTTGTGACGGTAAATGAGTATGTTTTGTTCATTGTGTTTCAAATGAAACTGCGTGAATGATTTATTCCTTAACTATAAAAATGTAATAGTTTATCAATAAGCCGAAATGAAAGATGTTATATTCACCCTTTAATCTGCACTTCCAGTAAAAATTCCTCGTCGGCAAAACTTTCAGAACCTGAAGTCAAGAGATCTCAAGTATGATACAAAGCTATAGACAACTAACACAACCTTTTATAGCCCGCATACTAATAACAGCCTAGATATGTATGTAGTCTAATTTGTTGGGGAGTCGCTCTCCAAACATCGGGTATTAAAATTGCCTTTGAATACGCGTGCGCGTTTTGCATTCAGTTTCGTTTTACGCAAAGCCGTGTAACTATGTATACACTGCCATCTTGTGGCCACGACATATTATCACGCTCCCACGAGTTAATATGATGTTCCCACGAAATAATAACTTGTGGCCACGGCGTATTATCACGTACCCACGAGTTAATATGATGTTCGAACGAAATAATAACTTGTGGACACGGCGTATTATCACGTACCCACGAGTTAATATGTTGTGACCACGGCAAAACTAGCCTAAGTGAACCAAACATGCCCCCTCTCGGTCACAGTAAATGCTTCGTTCGACTTTTCGTAGATCTTCCCTGTGTATAACCTCTGACCTACTTTCTGTACGATCTGAATTTCTGCGCTTTGAATTTTGAACACTGAATTTGATGTTCCGAATTTTTTTTCATCTTGAAAACTTGAAGTTGTATTTTTAAAAACTGAATATTTGAAGTCTTAGAAATCAGAACAAAAATCTGCTGTTTGAAAATACATGTCTATTTGAAAATCTGCGATTTGAAAATTCAGTTGTGTTCAATTTCAAATGTTCAATATTCAAGTTTTAAAAAATCGAATTCAGAACTATGTTAAATACCATATAATATTCAGTTTTGTGAAATGACACTTGTCAATAATTCAAATTTGTACAATTCAAATTCAAAAAGTTTTGTCATAATATGAGCTCCATACACATTCACTTTGGGGGATTCACACTTTGATTCACACTTTAAAGTGTATTCCACGCAGTGAAGAGGACTAGACCCTCAACCTCTCGATTTTAACCGAGGGAGGGAGTTTTTCAGGTTCGTTCGAGATGATCCGCCAGTAAGGCCACTTCTTCTTCTTCTTCTTTTAGTTGTCTGGCCGTTCACTCCATAGGAGCATTACCGCCACCTACTGAACATTTTATCCACCTGGGTGATGAATCTGTATTGTTTTCTTTTCTTTTCTTTCCATTTTTCCTTTTCCTTCCTTTCCCTTCCTTAAATAAAAAAAATAAAAATAAAATAATGATAAAAAAATTTTTTGAAGGGGGGTGGGTACCCCACCCACCCCAAATGATCAGAGCCCAGGCTTCAGCTGACGCTGCTTGTTCAGCTTCTCCAACTTCCACACTGGGCTCCTCAGCCTTTAAGGCAGACAGAGGCACCATACACCTCACCCTCAGACCCTATATTTCTATATCCTGTAACATAGACCTGTAACCTCCAAAAAGGTTAAAACAGCCCTATATTTCTTATTGTCACTTAAACCCTTCCCCAGAAGATCCACAACGCTCACTTGCCTATTTTTAAAACTATTAAAAAGACTGTCACGCTGAACAACATATTTACCACAATTAAAAAGCACATGCTCTACTGTTTCTAAAATACCACATTCGTTACACATCCCACTTTCATGCTTCCCCATTAATGCTAATTTTGAATTTAATCCTGTATGTCCCATTCTTAATCTAGATATAATTACTTCTTCTTTTCTATATCTTCCAAAAAACTGCACTTTTTTCCCTACTGATTTCTCAATACTATAAAACCACCTACCTGTTTTGCTATTTTCCCATCTTCGTTGCCATTTTTGTATTCATTTCCCATTAATCACAGATTTTATTTCACTTCTACCCAAAGGAACTTTAGCTTCCACCACGTTTTTCTTTAATGCCTCTTTTGCTAATTTATCAGCTATTTCATTCCCTATTATCCCGATATGTGCTGGCACCCAACAAAAATATACAGTTATACCTTCCATTTTCAGTCTGTACAATAAAGTATAAATTTCACATAACAAATCTTCTCTATCACTTTTTGTAAACATTATACTTTTAAGAGCTGATGAAGAATCTGAGCAAATTAAAATCCTGTTCTACCCATTGCAGTCCTACTATAATTGCAGTTAGCTCAGTAGAGTACACAGACAGTTTGTTACTTGGCCTCAAGCTTATTTCTGTCTTAAATTTTGGAATATACACTCCTATGCCCACTTTTTGCTCAATTGGATCCTTAGATCCACCTGTATAAATCTGCATAAAAGAATTAAAGTTTTCTCTCATAAAAACATTAAAAACTCCATAACTATTACTGTATATTTCTTCTGCCTTTTCCCGAGCCTCCAATAATCTCATTTCAACAACAGGTTCAGGAATATTCCACACTGCCACACCACTTAATGGCATATTAGGACAGATTGCTTCATCCTCTATACCATAATCCTTGACCCACTGTGTCATGATCTGGGCTGTGGGGTTTCCCGCAGCCACCTGGGGTCGCTGTTTTCCCTTCCCTGCACTGCACTTCCCTGCTTGTTCACCTGTCTTGATTATGTCACTCGTCTTCCCCAGCTGATCACTATTATAATTTGTCTTTATAATCTCCACACTTCCACTTCCCTGGTGAGTCTGCATTATTTCCTGTCTTCAGTGTTTGTGTTCCTGCTCCTGTTCAGAACCTTTCGTGTGTGCCGTGTTGGCCTTTGGTTTGTTTGTTCATTTGTTGTTTTGTGTTTATTGTTTTATTAAATTACTCACCTGCATTTGGACCCAGATCTCCTCCTTCCGTAACGTGACACACTGTTCATGTTTCCAGCCAAAGCTATTTCCTCCATTCTTTTTGTATTCCCAACAGTCATTTAGTATTACACGTGTACAATGATTCTTCTTACCACCTTTTAAGTTAGCCCAATACATCATTGCAAGCTTTTCTCTTCTCAGGTCTAATGGCATTTCCCCCATTTCAACCCTGACAGCACCTAGAGGAGTTGATCTTATAGCTCCACAGCAGATTCTAAGTGCTCTAGATCAGTGTTTCTCAACTCCAGTCCTCGGGACCCACTGCTCTGCACATTTTGTATGTTTCTGAGTCTGACACACTCAGTTCAGTTCATGAATCTTTCTACTAATGAGCTGATGATCAAAATCAGGTGCCTTAAATGAGGAAGACATACAAAATGTGCAGAGCAGTGGGTCCCGAGGACTGGAGTTGAGAAACACTGCTCTAGATTGTATGTTCTTCAGTTTCTTTAACTGAGATTTAGCTGAATCACCATACACTGCACATCCGTAATCTATGCTAGAACGTACTAGGGCTTGATATATACATAACATTGCGCTTTTCCTTGCTCCCCATTCATATTTAGTTATTGAGGTCATACAATTTATTACTCTTTTGCATTTATTTTCAATTTTCTTAATATGTTGTTTCCAAGTCATCTTCTCATCAAAGATTAAACCAAGATAATTAAACTCTGTCACTCTTTCTAACAGTTGATCATATAATTTCAATGTAATCTGTTCAATTTTCTTTTTCCTTGAGAAAACCATATATTGAGTTTTTGATACTGAAAACTTCATTCCCCAGTCTTCTGACCATCTTTCAACTTCATTTATAGTTTCTTGTACTCCTTTAATTCCATTTCCTATAGTCCTACCTCTTTTCCATATAGCACCATCATCCGCATACAACACCTTCCCAATGCTTGGTCTAACTTTTTCAAATATATCGTTGATCATTAAATTAAATAAAATTGGGCTAATCACGCTTCCTTGTGGGGTCCCATTCAGGATACCATATGATGCTGATGTTTCTTCACCTATTCTTACCTGAAATGTACGTTCAAACAAAAAATCTAATATCCAGTTATACATTCTCCCTCCTACACCAATTCTATTTAACTTAATTAACAGTCCTTCCCTCCATAGAGTGTCATACGCTTTTTCAATATCAAAGAAAACTGCAACAAGAAACTCCTTCATTATTAGTGCCTTCCTTACCTCATTTTCAAACAATAAAAGAGCATCCATTGTTGATCTCTTTTTCCTAAAACCACACTGAACTGGTGTTAATATTTCTTTCTTTTCCAGAAAATAATTTAACCTTCTTACTAACATTTTCTCCATTACTTTGCATAATGTAGATGTAAGAGCGATTGGTCTGTAGCTATTAGATTTTGTTGCATCCTTACCTGGTTTCACTATTGGTATTACTATTGCACTTTTCCAATCTTTGGGTAAATAACCTTCATTCCATATATGATTATATAGATCCAACATTGTTTTAATTGCTACCTCTGGTAAGTTTTTTAACATACTATAAGTAATCATGTCTTTCCCTGGTGTTGTATTCTTTGAGTTGTTAATTGCTATTTTTAACTCAAAAACATTAAAATCCTCATCCAAACTATTATCAGCTCCTTGTTTTTTCACATGAACATTCTCATATATTCTGCTTAATTCCTGTCTTCTATTTAAAAAATTTGTTACTTAAATTTTCAATACTATGGACTTGCAACCCAACCTTTATGAAAACCTTAATACAATGACGAGAAGTAAAAGCCACAACAAATAAACTATGCCACGGTTGCATGACTGGTTACGTCACCCCTGCAGTCCTGTATTGTTGTTGCATTCCCAGCAGTTGTTGCTTTTATTGTTAACTAATTAGTGCTTATTAGTGCAAAAAAGGCCCATGTGGGAGCTAAGAATACAGACCATGCATGGTTAAAAACATCCAGCTGCTCAAGTCTGATGACAAAATTTACTTCACCAGCATTGAAAATCCTAATCTTCCTTTTCTATTTATTTTTGATGTTTACTTTACAATCCTAGCTGTTGAATTCGTGGCTGTCTTCCTCACCTGTGCTGTCGGCATCTCAGAGATTTCTGAAAGATATCCAAAACAGTTCAGACAGGCTCAGATCAAAGTCTTTTGCTCAAATAAATTATAAGTAGCACATCTTAACGGAGGCCTTGTGGTGAACAAAGTCTTGCATCACACTGGCTGAATTATTCAAACATGGTGATTGACAAACGCTCCTTTCTTCCTGAGCTACTACATGTTTTTGAAGGCGGGACACTTTTGAACCTGCAGCCAGAGTGGGTTTGATGACTACATGATACACCTGCGTTGCCAATCCTCAAAAAGAATGTGAAATATGAGGCAAAACATGAGGCTTGAATGTTCATCAGATTGTTTCTCAGAACACTTTTCAACATTATGAGAATAAGGTAATAAGGACGTTCCTTAACCCATTTAAGCCCACTGGCAACTATAGTTGCTGCAGTTTATAGTTGTCATTTTCCTTTTGTATTTTTCTAGATGTTTTCCATGATTTATGTCTCAATGACATGCAAGCAAACAACCAAATAGGCATTGATTTCTTCATGAGGCTGACCACTTCCTACAGCTACTTCCAGGAAGCATGTTGAGGGCAAACCAAATGCCACCAAAAGGCAAGTCATGTCACTCGGCGGCCATCTTTGAAACGTCTCTCGGGCAGGCAAGTGCAGCTCCTATCTCTTTGAATGGGGAAACATCAAATTCTCCAAAATTGTTAACCAAGCTCACAGTTAAATTTAATATTTTAAATCACCAAAGAAATCCGACAAGAACTGCCTCATAAATATGATTCATGCAGCTGCAGTGACGCGCTGATTTACCAATCAACGATTGGCTCTTTCATTGAGAAGGCGGGGCTTTGCAGCCATAATGAACATTTAATTTTTCCCCATTCAAAACTATACAAGTGACATGTCTTGGGTATTCTATAGTGTTTGGCGCCACTCACATTTTCTTCAGAAAATATATGTATTTATTTTTGTGTAGTTATTTTCATTTTAGATTTATTACCTAAGCTGGTTTTAGCTGGTCATAGCTGGTTAGCAGGCTGGTTTTAGAGGGGTTTTGGTCACATTCTTAGCTGGTCAGACCAGCTGGAACAACCAGCTAAAACTAGCCTTACCTGCCAAAACCAGCTACTTCCAGCTTAAACCAGCTAAGACCAGCCAATCAGCTTAGGCTGGTTTTAGCTGGTCTTCCAGTCTGGTCTTAGCTGGTCAGCAGGCTGATTTTAGAGGGGGTTTGGCCACTTTCTTAGCTGGACTGGCTGGAAGACCAGCTGGATCAACCAGCTATAGGTGGTGAGACCAGCTAAATCTAGCTAAATCCAGCCTAGCCAGGTTGGGAGACCAGCTAAAACCAGCTTAGGCTGCTTTAAGCTAGTCATCCAGCCTGGTCTTGGATGGTCAGCAGTCTGGTTTTAGAGGGGGTTTGGCCACTTCCTTAGCTGGACTGGCTGGAAGTCCAGCTGGATCAACCCGCTAAAACCAGCTACTTCCAGCTTAAACCAGCTAAGACCAGCCAATCATCTTAGGCTGGTTTTAACTAATCATCCAGCCTGGTCTTGGCTGGTCAGCAGTCTGGTTTAAGAGGGGGTTTGGCCACTTCCTTAGCTGGTCTGACTGGAAGACCAGCTGGATCAACCCACTAAAACCAGCTACTTCCAGCTTAAACCAGCTAAGACCAGCCAATCATCTTAGGCTGGTTTTAACTAATCATCCAGCCTGGTCTTGGCTGGTCAGCAGTCTGGTTTAAGAGGGGGTTTGGCCACTTCCTTAGCTGGTCTGACTGGAAGACCAGCTGGATCAACCCGCTAAAACCAGCTACTTCCAGCTTAAACCAGCTAAAACCAGCCAATCAGCTTAGGCTGGTTTTAGCTAATCATCCAGCCTGGTCTTGGCTGGTCAGCAGTCTGGTTTAAGAGGGGGTTTGGCCACTTCCTTAGCTGGTCTGACTGGAAGACCAGCTGGATCAACCCACTAAAACCAGCTACTTCCAGCTTAAACCAGCTAAGACCAGCCAATCATCTTAGGCTGGTTTTAGCTAATCATCCAGCCTGGCCTTGGCTGGTCAGCAGTCTGGTTTAAGAGGGGGTTTGGCCACTTCCTTAGCTGGTCTGACTGGAAGACCAGCTGGATCAACCAGCTAAAACCAGCTACTTCCAGCTTAAACCAGCTAAGACCAGCCAATCAGCTTAGGCTGGTTTTAGCTAATCATGAAGCCTGGTCTTGGCTGGTCAGCAGTCTGGTTTTAGAAGGGGTTTGGCCACTTCCTTAGCTGGTCTGACTGGAAGACCAGCTGGATCAACCCGCTAAAACCAGCTACTTCCAGCTTAAACCAGCTAAGACCAGCCAAACAGTATAGGCTTTTTTTTTTCAACAGGGTGTTGAAAGCAGTTATTTTGAGTTAGATGTTGAGTTAAATGTTCTCCTCCTATTCAAACCGGCAGCTATAATTACAATCACATTCAAATACAATTTTCAAGACAAAAAGAAAATAATTGCTTAATTCACAAAGGACACTATTAACATGACTATATGGATGAAACCATTCAAACAAAATCTGGGCACAAATGGGTTAAAAATAACCTTTTTTTTTACTAACATTCATATGGGACACTATTTCTCAAATTGGTCCACAGCGATGGTTGGTAGAAGGCATAACCGCTGAGCATCTTGTTTTAAACTCACTGAACCGTGATAATGAACAGTAAAACACTGGTTGGACTCAAAAGCTCAGCAAATTACACGCTGTGAATTATTCAGCTATTCATTCATTTATATTTAATCGCACCAATAACAAAAATAAAAATGTGAGATGAAAGGTGGCATTCGTTCCTTGGCTGTGAAAAGATTGCTCTGTTTATATGTGCAAACACAATCAAAACAATAAAATATGAGGGTGAAGAAAATGATTCAGCGTGAGAAATTGATTGCGCAGAGCGCTCGTGTTTTTTGTGCTGTGATTTGTGCATGCATGCTCATGCTCAGAGCGAACGGACTGATCTGGCCTGCTGGAGTGAAAGAATCAGCTGCGTGATTGTGAGAATCTGGAAAGAAGCAAACGCGACAGTTGGCCCAGAGATGCGTCACACGTGTTGAGATCACACACATTCTGTCTGTTTTTAGGCTGTAAGCCTCCTGAGATGCACAACATGTAATTCATTATGCTGAATGTCTAACATTGGTTTTATTCATACATTTCATATGGTGTTCTTTCTTGTAAGTCTGAGCTTTGGAATAAATGTTTTATGTAGGCCTGACAAATAGCAATTACAACCCACTAGTTGGTTGCACATAGTGATTATAATACATTTAGCAGGGTTTAGATCATTTGCATCAAACAGTGTGTGGCAGGCCACTATCATCAGTAAAAGTGGATGCTGCTGTATTACACTCAATTCAAGTTTTCAGTTCAGTGCCTGTAATTTGTATAGAAATGCTGCCCTCTGCTGTTGTATTAGCGAGCTTACAAGTAAACCAGGCATGTCTAGATATGAAGGACATTTCTGTAGAGTCTTAATCTAACTGACATATAAGGAATTAATAAATCAAAAGAATAAAAAGAAGACATTTAGGACACAAAGATGCTCTATTTTGTGACATTATTTCTTTGATAAGTAAACATCCGATACATATTTAATAAATTTGTAAATATATGAATTAATTAATTGCTATTAAATAAAACATTATTAACAAATATTATTTTAATTGTGAAGCATTTATGTATCAGACTTTGTGTTTGTTAAAAAAATATTTTATTGTTATAATAAAAAATAAAAAAAACACTGTATTAAAGTAATGAGAATCATCTTTAAATTGAAAATAATGTCTGGATGTAATGCAGTAATGAGAATTTGAAAGGCAAATGTATGGAAGCCCATACTCATGTAATAATACAAGATAAAAAGTTGAAATTATGACTTACTACGTCAAAATGATATCTCTACAAGTAATAACTATGAGATTAAAAAATTGAAATTATGACTCTGAATCATAATTATGAGATAAAAGTCTAAATTATGACTTTAAAAGTAATAATTATGAGATCAAAAGTAGAAATTATGACTTTTAGTCATAATTGCAATACAAAAAAGTCCAAATTATGACATAAAGTTGAAATTATGACTTAAGAAGTGTGAATTATGACTTATAAAGTCAAAATTATGACGTAAGAAGTCTAAATTTTGACCTATAATGTCGAAATTAGGAGATCAAAAGTAGAAATTATGACTTTAAGTCATAATTACAATACAAAATAGCCCAAATTATGACATAAAATGGAAAATATGACGTAAGTGTAAATTATGATGTAAGAAATCTAAATTATAACTTATAATGTCGAAATTAGGAGATAAAAAGTAGAAATTATAATTTAAGTCACAATTATGAGATAAAAAGTCAGAATTATGACTTTAAAAGTAATAATTATGAGATCAAAAGTAGAAATTATAGCTAAGTCATAATTACAATATAAAAAAGTCAAAATTATGAATAAAGAAGTCGAAATTATGACTTATAAAGTCGAAATTAGGAGATAAAAGTAGAAATTATGATTTAAGTCACAATTATGAGATAAATAATCAGAATTATGACTTTTAAAGTAATACATTTTGACTTTCAAAATTATTACTTATAAAATTGAAATTATGACTTAAGAAGTCTAAATTATGAAGTCTAAATTATTACTTATAAAGTAGAAATTATTAGATAAAAAGTAGAAATTATGATTTAAGATGTCTAAATTATTACTTATAAAGTAGAAATGATGAGATAAAAAGTAGAAATTGTGACTTTACAAGATTGAAAAAATATGACTTGTAAAAGGCAAAATTATGACTTACTTAAGTCATGATTATGAGATAAAAGTCAAATTATGACGTACTTAGGTCTTATCTCACAATTATGACTTAAGTATGTCATAATCTCAACTTTTTATCTCATAATTTGATTTAGCAAGTTAAAAAATTATCTCATAATTATGACATAAGTATGTCATAATTTCGACTTTTAAAGGCATGATTTTTTTTTTCTTGATGAAAATGAGCTTCCATACAAATATGCTTAATGTCAATGCAGAAAAATAATATAAAATAAATCCATAAGGCATTTATATAAAACTAGTAAGCAGTCTGAATAATGAAATGTTTAATAATTTATTAGTGAACAATTGCTTTCTTTATCTGCCGCTTTGTAAGTAAAACAGCACTTCCATTTTACAGTCTTTTATTAATGCTATATAAACAGGCTTTGTCTTTGCTACCTCACTGGCAAAAGTCCAGCAAACTTTATTAGTTTCCTGCTGTTCTTAAGAGTTTTAACCACTTCTTGTTGGTCATTAAACTACAGTGTTGAATGAAAATCATTTGAAATTGCCTACTGTGACAAATGTAAAGCAATTATTGGGAATTATTGATTTACAAGCCAAAGCAATTACAGCTTAAGCCAGGTTTTATTGAGGGGTTTGAAGAACTAGTGTAAATTACATACAAAATAGGTCCACTTAACAATATCCTAAAACAATAGCGTTTAAGCACGTTTAGTACCAAATGGGTAATTTAAAGAGATAGTCTGCCCAAAAATTGAAATTGTGTCATACTAACCCATGTCTGCTGTATATATTCTCTGCCACTCAAAAGTTTGGCATTAGTAGGACTTTTAATGCTGTGTGTGTGTGTGTGTGTGTGTGTGTGTGTGTGTGTGTGCGTGCGTGCGTGCGTGTGTGCGTGTGTGTGTGTGCGTGTGTGCGTGCGTGCGTGCGTGCGTGTGTGTGTGTGTGTGTGTGTGTGTGTGTGTGTGTGTGTGTGTTTTAAATATGTCTTTTATGCTCATCCAGTCTGCATTTATTTGATCAAAAATTCAGAAAAAATAGCAATATTGCAAAATATTATTCCAATATAAAAAAATTGTTTTTATTTTAATATACTTTAAAATATAAATTATTCCTGTAATGCAAAGCTGAATTTTTATCAGCTGTTACTCCAGATTTTAGTGTCTCATGATCCTTCAGAAATCTGATATACTGGTGCTGAATATACTGATTTATTAGTTTTATTATCAATGTTGAAAACAGTTGTGCTGCCAAATCTTTTTTTGGAACCTGTGATCATTTTTTCAGGATTCTTTGATGAACAAGTTAAAAAGAACAGCTTTTATTCAAAATATAAATCTGTTCTAACAATGTAAATCCATGCTATCACTATTTATTCATTTAACACAGCCTTGCTGAATAAAAGTACTAATTTCTTTCAAAAAAAGAAAGAATACAAATTTACTGACCCCAAACTTTTGAACAGTAGTGTAAATTGTTAGAGTCCCTTTTTACTGTAAATAAATTATGTTCTTTTTATTATTTTATTTATCAAAGAATCCTAAAAATGTATCATAGTTTCCAAAAAATAAAATAAAACATTGAGCAGCACAACTGTTTTCAACACTAATAATAAATCAGCATAATGATTTCTGAAGGATCATGTGACACTGAAGACTGGAGTAATGATGCTGAAAATTTAGCTTTGTATCACAGGAATAAATTACATTTTAAAATATATTTACATAGAAAACAGTTATTTTAAATTGAAATAATATTTCACTTTTTTTCTGTATTTTTGATCAAATAAATACAGCCTTGATGTATTTATATAGCACATTTCATACACAATGGTAATTCAAAGTGCTGTACATAAAAAGGAATTAAAATCACAATAGCATAAAAATCATAAAAATTTAAAATAATTTAGTGATGTAAAGCTGAATTTCCAGCATCATTACTTCAGTCTTCAGTGTCATATGATCCTTCAGAAATCTTTCTAAAATGCCGATTTGCTGCTCAAGAAACATTATTATTACTTTTAATATTAATGTAAAAAAAAATGTGCTACTTCATATTTTTGTGGAAACCATTTTTCACCATTGTTCAATTAATAAAATCTTCAAAAGAACAGCATTTATATAAAATCTATTAAATGTCTTTAGTGTCATTGATCAATGTAATGCATTCTTATGGAACAAAAGTACTAACTCCAGACTTTTTAACAGCAGTGTATAAAACACTACTATGAAAAGAAGGTCAAAGTTTTCCTTTATTTAAAATGAATTAAACTAACTTTCTGTCCACTAGTGTTGATGTTAGTAGCTACCAACTCCTGAATGACCTTAAATACATTACTGGTGAGGTGACAGAGCAAACGGTGATGACTGAAAGGCCCCTTCACTGCGGAAAAATTCCAGAAAGAGCCACCAACAAAGCTAACATTGTATCAGCGTGTGATATCTGTGGCTCTGTCGCTTACATAAATGGCCTTGTCCCTTACGCCCCCATTTACAGTTTTTTTAATGCTGTTTGGGACTCTGTGGCAGTTTTGTGTGAGTGTTTTTGTGCTGTGAAGTGAGGAACATGTGCAGCTGAAAGGTCTCAAGGTCTGGCAAAAAAAAAAAAAAACACTAAATTAAGGCTGAAAGGTATAGCACACGCTCCTGAGACGGGCCTTGGGACCACTGCTGTGCCTCCACGCTGGGCAAACAAGAGAGATGGACACTTTCAACTGTCAGCCATCCTAGGAATGCAGAGGGTCATGTAACAGCACCAGCACTCACTGCAGACCGGAGAGAAGTGAGTATAGCAGCAGCTTTTGTTCATGTGACTTTGGTCAATTCACCCGTTTCAACTTAGGAACGCAAGTTTTAAGTTATGTCAGCTTAAAAGCACAAGTCATTTCAACTCACGACTTTAAATCTTGTCTAGTGTTGAATTGCTTTATTTAAGTTCATTTGATTTTACAATATTTTCAGTTTTAACTTATTTAAGTTGAAATAAAGTTTTAACATGCAATCAACCATTAAATCAATGTCAAAAATAGTTGATTTGTCAATGTTAATGACACTGAATTAATATCACCCGCTATTAATGCTGAAAAAATGTTGACATTTCGACAAGCCACCGTTATTGCGATCAGTGATTGCTTTAGTTGGGCTCTTGACTCTTACCTTTTTGATAAGTCAGCTTTCTTTTGGAACTACAATAATGTTTCAGTGTAAACACTGATAGCAAAAAAAGATGTTTTAAAATTAAGTTGGAGTAGGTTATTATGTGTGATGTTGTCAAAAGAGTTGTAGATAATAAAGCTGAAAGATAAACAAAATTGATGATTTTTCGTTACTTATGTAAATTAGTTTCTATTCACAATTGCGTGACAACATACAGAACGTTTTAGACATCAACACTCATCATACAAACTTCAACAATGGTGACAATCATCAAACTAATTCAGATAAACAGATCAACTGCAATGCATGCTGGGAATCATTAATGAGTTTTGTACTATGTTAATACCCAGCATAACATTTTATTTTGCTGAATGTCACAATTGTTGAGTTTCATACGCTAATTCTTGGTGTCTAATTGATTCAGCATTTTTTTCCTGTTAATTCATAAAAGTGTGATATTTGTACCACTGCTTAAATCTCTCATTGTAGTTTCTCACATTATAAACAAACATATAAAACCAAAAACACTTCTAATATTTTTTTTATACTGTTTAAATATTTTAAATAAGCTCACAGTGATTAGTCAATATCATCATCTGATCCCAGTGGATCTCAGCTTCCATTGCCTTAACAAATGTATTTCAGCACATTGTCACAAAAGACAATGAAAAACTAACATAAGAGTCCAACTAAAGCAAATACTGATCACAACAATGGTGGTTTGACGATTTTGACATCGATTCAATGGTTGCTTGCATGTTAAAACTTATTTCAACTTAATTTAATAAGTTGAAACAGAAAATATTGTAAAATCAAATGAACTTAAATAAAGCAATTCAACACTAGGCAAGATTTAAAGTCGTGAGTTGAAATGACTTGTGCTTTTAAGCTGAAATAACTTAAAATCTTAAGGCAGCCACAAAACGTATGTTCCTAAGTTGAAACAGCTGATTTTTTTACAGTGTGTATAATGATTATTTTAAATGAAAGTCTTTTAAACTTCACTTTCCATCTTACAGGGGATGTACTCATAACTTTGACTGATGCTCTAGCAAGGTTTTTTCAAATGTTATGAACAAACATTCTTACAGTAATGTTAACTAAACATTTCTTTGTTTAATCATTCCTACTCATTAAAGAACATTCAAATTCAAAAGTAGTATTTCCACAATGTCTGCATAATGTTTATGGGATGTTCTTTTAACGTTTACATAACCAAGGGAAAAGTTTAAACTTTTTAAAAACTGGATGCTTTGAACATTCAGAGGACATTCAGAAACAACAGTTTCATAACGTAACGTTAGCAAAACATTCTTAGAACATATTTTTATGCTGTTTTCTTTGAAGAATGAATTAGACACAGATCTAATTTCAAGAGCACTCAAAAATGAAAGTTATGTCATTGATTACTCGCCCTCATGCCGTTCCAAACCCGTAAGACCTTTGTTTTTCTTTAGAACACAAATTAAGATATGTTTGATGAAATCCACACTCTAAAACGTTTTCACCAGTTTCAACTTAAAAATGTAAGTTTAGCAGCTGCCTTAAGATTTTAAGTTAAATCAACTTAAGTCATTTAAACTTACAAGTTATATCAACTCATTTTTATTGTAAAATGACGTAGTTTTAAGCTGATTTAACTTAAAAACTGGTGAAAACTTTTTACAGTGCACAAGCTTTCTGACTCTCCATATAGCACTGCAAAACCCCACAAGTTATGGTAACTCAAACCGTTTGAGGAAACCAATAAATATGAGGACTATAAACACATCTACATTGAGTTAAATAAACTTAACTCAATGTAGATGAGTTTATAGTACTCATATTTATTGGTTTTAAAACTTAAATGGTTTAAGGCAATCGGTTTCCTCAAACGGTTTGAGTTACAGTAACTTGTTAGCAGTGTTGGGCAGTAGCGTCGCTACAAGTAGTGACACTACTAGCTTAACTATATTTCTCAGTAGCGTGGTGGTAGCGTCGCTGATTTCTGAATCAAATAGCTTTCCAGTAGCTAAGCTATTATTTTGATCAAGTAGCGCGGTAGCGTCAACAAAAGCTACAAGCTATATATTTTTCTATACTTTAAGCTCAAATCGGAAATATAACTGCTATCAATCACTGATCCTGGGTCAGTAAGCGGCGCCACTGCCACTAAACCTCGTGACGCCATTGGCTCATTAAACTGTCAGTCAAACCTCATTATTCCTCCCGCCTCTCTCGTGAATGAAGTGAGGCGCGCAGTTTGAAGCATCTCAGCGTGTTTGCAGACTTGAGGTAAATAAAGAAGTGTTGATTGAAAAGTACATGTTTTCTGTATTTATAATACAGCACTGTATTTATAAAGGCTAATGTTTTTTTGTTTTTTTTCTTTTGTTTTTTGCATTCGAGGAGATGAGAAAAGTGTGTCTTAGTCTACAGGGCTCGCAAAATCACTAGCCCGACGTCCCGGGGCTATTGTGTTTTCCAGTCGGGCTACCAAAATGTTTGACCGGACTGCCCGACGGGCTATCATAAAGTACAGGGTTTCTGAGGTCCTTAAAAACTCCTCAATTTAGTTGTATCAAATTCAAGGCCATTAAAAGTTTTAAATATGTTAAATAGTAAAAGAAAAATCTTAATTATAATATTAAGGGGTCTTACAGTTGAGGACGGAAAGACGAGAATCGCCATAGGGCTGACTTAAAATTCAAAAGGCAATGATGTCATTGAATAAAAATATTCATACTGCACGTTTCAAAGTCAAAACGCCACACGGATGTCTTTATATGAATGTATCTGAAGGGAACCAACTGTCCTCAGAAACGTATCGTCGGTATTTTCATTTCATGCCTGATAAAACTGCTTAATGCTGCTTTGTATACAGCCGTTAATAGGGAAACCATAATATTTCAGCGCTCCTAAGCGCCCCCTCGTGACAGAGAGTTAATGTGAAAGAAGTTAATGTGCCTTCTAAAAATATAAACAATTAAGACAGTAATATTTATGTTTTGAATAAATATAATAAATTATATACTTAATTTATCCCTTTTATAAAGGCTGAAATGCCATTGTATAAGATTTTGCTTTTGTGTGAACCTGTATCTGAATTATAAATCATTTTATGACCGAATATTATATTGTACATTGTCCAACCCCACTCATACTGTGTTCATTTGACTTGTGCAGCTCTTCAAAATAAAGGAATTGCCTTAAATTGATATTTTAAAATTCTGCAGATAAACTAAATAGTGAAATAAAATTCCATTGATATTTGTTTATATTTGTGTATTGAAAACATTTTTGATTGACATTTAGACTCCTATCTGATTTTCTATATTTAAAAAGAAAATAGTCTTTTTTTTTTTAATTTGGGCTAGTTAAATTAATTTTCGGGCTACCAAAATCTGAAGAGTACCTGCCCGAAGGGTTATCAGAGACTTTGAAATTTTGCGAGCCCTGTCTAGCATTTGTTGTTGACACAACCAAATTGCTTATGCGAAGCGCTGAATCGTTATATTTTAGCTAAATGTCAGAAAAAAACTGAGCGCCCACGTAGCAACAGAAAACTGTATAATCTGCAATGCAAAACGTAGTTTTAAACTAGTGATGGGCGCCTTGATTTTAGTCTTTGAAGCAGGCTAGTGCTCTGGGAAGATCTCAAACCTGGAGTACGAGATGGGGAGTGGGTGTCAAATTCATGGCGAAAGACACAATGTTTCGGTTCGTTCTAGCAAAAACAAACAAATTATAATAATCTTTGCTAATATTCTTGATATTTCAAACTGCTTTGGACTTTGCAGTATCAAATTATGCCTTTACTATGACAAACATGACAGAATATGCCATTCAGCTGTTTGATCGCGCCGGTGTCTTATTACGCGCACACTATCACTGCAGCCTGTTCATTTGAAAAATAAAACAGTCACCCAAAAGTTACACTAGTCAATTTAAATAGTGTATTACATGCAGTTCAGCGTGACCACCGGTCCTGTGGCACATTTTTGCTCATCATGATATTTTCCGTCGACGTGCATGAAGTACAAAGGGTAACACTTTACAATAACAGTACATGAATTATCATGTACTAATACCTGAATTAGTAATTTCTTGACTATGAACTAATGAATAGTTAAGACATGCATTAATCAAGAACTAATGAAGAACTAACGTAACTACGACATGAGTCATATGAATTACTGCATGAATGCAGTACTGCAGCACCACCTTAATTACATGTTAGTTCCTACATGTTAGTTAATGTATTAATTAACAATTTGTGGTAAATTAAATCAAACATGTTCTAGAAGAAAGATGGCACAGTGCAAAATTGTTCATAAATTTGTCAAATGCAGCTGTCACAAACATCAGTCAATGATTCTTGCAAAATTTACATTTCAGCTAACTCATCCAACACACGATGATGCATTCATAATATAAAAACAATTGTCTCATCCTGTTTTGAGTGATTCTACTGCTGCCATCCTAAAATAAAGCATTCATTAAGCAGATGCAATTTTCCAATTTAAAATCAGTGATAGAAGCTGGAGAAGCTGGTTATCGCTTTGGTTATGTTATGGATCGGTTTACTGTCATTATATCATCATAATGCACTGAAATCAGACGTTTGTCTTGTGTTCTTGCTTTTTTTGGGCCACACTTGCCCCTTCAAAAAGTCAACTTTCCTCCTACCGTTCAGTTCCTTCTCCATCCAAATGCAGCAACAGGACCTCTGCTCTTCTTCTTCTTTACAAACCACCAAAAGGCACCACAAATCTTATTTAGATGAGCTAATACATTAGACACATTTAAATGCAGACTCAAAACTCATCTGTTTAGTTGTGCATTTATTGAATGAGCACTGTGAATGAGCACTATGCTGCGTCCGAACAGATTGCATTATTTTATGTATAATCATTTCTACTGTTTTAATTAATTTTTAAATCAATTTTAAAATCATTTAAAATGTTCTTAAATCTGTTTATGTGATTATTATTTTAAATTTTTATGACTATGATTTTTATGCTATTGTGCTTTTAATTCCTCTTATGTACAGCACTTTGAATTACCATTGTGTATGAAATGTGCTATATAAATAAACTTGCCTTGCCTTGCCTTGCCTATAAAACATGTGCAATTGATAGCTTTCTAAGATGTCAGGGTTAGGTTAGGGCTAGTCATTAAGTTGTGACATAATGATACATTAACAAGTCATGAATTCATGTTACTTTATAAGTAAATAACACTTATGTGCCCCCCCAAGTAAAGTCATGACATAATGATACATTAACAAGTCATGAATTCATATAACTTAATGCTAAGTAAGTTAGCAATATTGTGCCTTATTTTGCACCAGTATATCCAAAATGATTATTATGTTACATAACTCATTATTAACTACTTATAAAGTAACATGAATTCATGACATGTAATGTATCATTATGTCATGACTTTACTTGGGGGGGCACATAATTGTTAACTCAACATTAATTACTTATTAACTAACCTGTAGGAACTAACATGTAATTAAGGTGGTGCTGCAGTACTGCATTCATGCAGTAATTCATATGACTCATGTCGTAGTTACGTTAGTTCTTTATTAGTTCTTGATTAATGCATGTCATAACTAATCATTAGTTCATAGTCAAGAAATTACTAATTCAGGTATTAATGCATGATAATTCATGTAGGCTACTGTTATTGTAAAGTGTTACCGTACAAAGCTTACCCAATGCATAATAATTTCGCTTCAAATACATTGCAGAAATGGATCATTTGTATTTGTGGCAAGAGAGGTAGTCTAAGCCCAACTTTACTTTCAGTTTCGCATTTAATTTGTTTTGGATTGCTTAGGCAATTTTATTAGGTTAAAGTTAAAGGATTTGTTGTGGAGTGAGGGAAATATTGTCAAAACATTATAACATTACGCTGTAGGCCTGTTTATTTCAGAATACAATAAAATGTGACTTATAGGCCTAGCCGCTGTGACCTGTCGGTTTAATTTTTCCTCTCAAAGACTTACAATTTATGTTAATGTGTTTTACCTTCTGCAAACGAAAACAGCCGCTTGATTCGGTTACATATTCTTACTGTCAGTTAACAAATTTACAATAGAATTTAGCTTTGCTTCCCAGATAGTAACGGGGTCTGGGCCAAATCTGGCTTACATTCCACACTTGTCTTTTATTCACAGTCTTGACTGCAAATGTTTGTGATTTGTTTTATATTATAGATTCTGACAATTAAAACAGGCTCTTGGATTCATGAAATCAATCACTATCTTTGTTCAAAAATGGCAGTAAATTAAAGTGCTGTTTTTGTGTGTCATATTTTAGTAGCTATATACAACAAATCTACAGCGCTTCCATTAGGCTATTTTTTACGAAGCTGTCAACACTGTAAACTCTGACGACATGCAATCAGTTGACGAACACCCATTCATATATAGACTTATGTTATTCAATAATATGTATAAAATTATTTTATTTACAAATGTCATGTTTTCCCTGTTTTATTCGTTTAATATTCTGAAACTGGTGCCATTGTTTTTTTTTTGTTTGTTTGTTTGTTTGTTTTTTCAAGAAAGAATTCAACCCCCCATAATGAGATAAATCCAGCCCTGTACATGATACTGATTTTTGTTGCCAAATTGGTTTGGAAGAGTAGTTAAATAAACAATTAAACTGAACTTGTATGGCTGTATGACTGACAATTTAATTGATCACTGAGAGAGCATTGACTTTGTATGATGTTTGTTCAATAGAAAAATGACATTTTAAAAAAATAGCTTAGATGTAGTGAACTACTTTTGCCATGATGCTGTAGCTTAGCTTGCTACATTACCCAAGGCTGTAGCTTTAGTGTAGTTAAGCTTCATTTAATGAAGAGTAACTGTTAGCTTAGCTCACTACATTTTCCAAGTAGCTTGCCCATCACTGCTTGTTAGGTTTTACAGTGAGGGCAAGGGTTCTACTACGGTGCAGAAACGGTAACAACATTGTTAAAATAGTCCATGTAACGTCTGCTTTCCTAATATAATTCTACAAATCTACGACAATACTTATGCGCAAAAATAATAAATATATATAAATAAAAATAAATATAAATAAAATAATAAAATGAAACTAAAAAAATACTTTATTTAACAATTCTTTAGGTTGAACCACTGATGTCACATGGACTATTTTAATGATGTCCTTACAACTTTCTGGGCCTTGAACATGTCAGTTGTGTTGTTGTCTATACAGTGTTATAAAGATATAAAAATATCTTAATTTGTGTTCTGAAGATGAATTAAGATTTTACGGGTTTGGAGTGACATGAGGGTGAATAATTAAGGACAGAGTTTTCATTTCTGTGTGGAATATCCCTTTAAAACCCTTTATATTGTCTTGTCTCATGATGTGAAGGGAGTTTGTTATATTTCTGCCACAGTATGTCCAAGAAAGTGTATTCAATTGTACCTTGAAATGTTATATCAATGTAGGGGAGACTATTAATGTCCAAAATTCACTCAAGAACGAAGATCTTACATTGGATGATCTACAATACACTACCAGTCAAAAGTTTTTGAACAGTATAATTTTTAATGTTTTGTTTGTTTGTTTTTTTGTAAAGAAGTTTCTTCTTCTCACCAAGCCTGCATTTATTTGATCCAATGCAAAACAGTAAAAGTTTGAAATATTTTTACTATTTAAAATAACGGTTTTCTATGTGAACATATTTTCAAATGTAATTTATTCCAGTGATCAACGCAACATTTTCAAGCATTATTACACCAGTCTTCATGATCCTTCAGAAATTATTGTAATATGCTGATTCGCTGTTCAAGAAACATTTTTTGTAATATTATTATTATCAATATTTAATAATTTCAGGATTCTTTGATTAGAAATAGAAAGGTCCAAAGATCATTATTTATCTGAAATAAAAAGCTTTTGTAATATTATAAACTATACCATTCAAAAGCTTTAAGTCAGTATAATAGAAATACATTTTTTTGTGCCAAAAATGCTTTAAATTGATTAAAAGTAATGATAAAAACATATTACGTTACAAAAGATTTCTGTTTCAGATAAATGCTGTTCTTCAAAACTTTCTATTAAGAAACCTGAAAAAAATCTACTCAGCTGTTTTCTACATTAATAATAATAATAATAATAATAATAATAATAATAATAATAATAATAATAATAATGTTTTTTTCTGTAGGATCATGTGACTGGAGTAATGATGCTAAAAAATCGACTTTGTAAATTACATGTTAAAATATAGAAAATGTTGCTGTTTTGCTGTACTTTGGATCAAATAAATTCAGGCTTGGTGAACAGAAGAGCCATCCCCTACCAAAAAGAAGTTTACTTCCAGTTTATTTTATTAAGTATACTTAAATTTAAGTATATTTTTAAGCATACTTTGTGTGGTAAGTATACAAATATCTGTGTACTAGTAGTATACTTTCAAGTATACTATTTCAATACTCCTTGCGACTAAATTGGCCTACTTTCTAGTATATAAAAGTAAACTTTTAAGTACACAACTATATGTTTTTAGTTTGTACTGCAAGTATACTAAAAGTGAACTTATAGGTATACTGATAGTTTACTAATTAAATACTTTTTATGCATTTTAGTGCACTTTGAAGTATAGTTTCAGTTAACTACTAGTTTAGTAGTTTTATACTGCAAGTATGTAAATTTTCTTTAAGTGAACTTTACATTATACTTTAAGTATACTACTATGTCCGTATTTAGGTATTATTTTTTATATATTTTGTTATATGAATATCTGAACATACAAAAAATCTAAAGAAAGAACAATATCTTCTTGTAAACTAAAACATTTTGTTCTAGCTTCATGCATTCTTTTTTTATAAACACTTGAATCTGGCTAAGTATCATAAATAAAAAATAAATAAATAACATGTTGAATAAAAACCAAATAAAAAAATCAAATCAAAACGTAGACGGAGTTGATCAACACCCCAAAGCTTGACAGTCATTATTACCTCTTCATGGGTCAACATTTTATTCCATAACGTTACACAGCTTTAAATATCTATGGTGTTGATGCTGTTTTATGTCTGATGATTGTGTTAGATTACATGTGGAAGCATCTGTTGTTTCGGTTTCTTCTTCTTGTGTTTTGGAAATTCTGTCCAGAAGATGCGTAATAGCGCCCCTATAAAAATTAACACACAGATTCACAGAGCACAAGTATAGCTCAAGTTTAAGTCAAGTATACTTGAATGTCATTTTAACCATATTTCTGAGAAGTATATAAAGCACATTTCTGAGAAGTACATAAAAAGTAGACTGAAAGTATACTTTCCTATTTTTTAGTTTAAAGGAAGTATATTAATAGCACACTTGAATAAACTTATTTTTCATAAGGGATATTTTGTTCAAAAAATGTAAAAAATAAATAAATAATAACTCTAAATACAAACATGCTATTTAAGTAACAGTTAACTAACTATGCATTTTAACTAACAGTATAAAGACTATTTTTTGCATGCACAGACTGCTGCTATGAAGTCTTTAAATGCTAATGTTTTGTAAATTAAAGGTGAGTTAGTATATTTAGGTGTTGCTAAAGCCAAATAAGTCACAAAACCATCTGAAGTTTAATAATTCCAAAAAGTTTGATAACTCAAGGTATTAACTTGACATAATCTCAAACATCCGAGTGTGTGACACTCAGGCACGCAGAAGATCCGAACACTTGAGTGGAATGTGACCTTGCTCTTGTCTTTTAAGAGCAGCACAGCTCAATCCCACTGTCTGAGGAGAATGTTTTGCAGTAACAGCTTTACTCCAATTAAAACAACATGCTAAAAATGCTGAAGTTCTTTGGTCCTGGTGTTTGCTTTCTAGCCAAAGTGATTTATGAAAGAAAGTGTGTGTGAAGTTTACAGTTCCTGTACCAACAGCTATTCCTAGAAGACTTCTCCTAGCAGACATCTGGTCCAAAGTTTCTGTGCCTCAAATTAATGACAACAAGTGGCAGGAGTCAATATTGTAGGGCTTTTTAATGAAAGTTTTAATAACATTTCTGTCACACTTGAGGTCTGAAAATGAAATTCACAAAAATTAAAATAAAACAAGGTTTAGTTAACAAATTGAAAGGTAGATAAATCCAAATATGAATAAGCAATGCAAAACAGCATGCTTAACACAAGAGGTGAAAACACAGCAACTTAAATACAGCGCAAACAAGGGAAACAATGATAAACACCTGTGCTGATTAAATTAATCACCATGATGACAATTAATAAGTGGCAGGAAACTAAACAAAGGAAGACAGGAAATTAATAAATAAAAAATAAAGTATATAAAAATGAAACTTAGTGCAAAATATCTGAAAGTCTATGACATTTTTGGTGTGCGTTATTGTCTAATTAAATATTATTTTTAAAATGTGTGCTCAATTTCAGTTAACATTTATATAATTTCAAGTTAAAAAATGTTTATTTGTGGTCTTAGTTTTCATCTTGTTCAGAGAAAGCAATACATTAATGTTTTTTTTCTAAAACATGTATTGTGATCGAAAGGGAATTTGCAAGGGAGTGAACAATGGTCAAGAATATTTAGTAATTCACACCTGAGAGACAAAGAGCGCTCTCCTAATGGCCCATCAATGAGACTGTGACTGTCAGGTAAGAAACAATGTGAGAAGATTAAAAGAATGGAGCTTTAGATTATTTGTATTTTATTTACAACACAGTATGATCAAAACATACATAATGAAGTTCAAATGCACATTATTGAGCTCCCTGATCTAACCACAGAGATGTGAACAGACTTTGAACTGATTTTTTTTTTTTATTCTATTCACCAAGTGAAACAAATAAATCATACCTGATATCTACAGTGGTGTGAAAAAGTGTTGGCCCCCTTCCTGATTATTATTATTATTATTATTATTATTATTATTATTATTTTTTTTTTTTTTTTTGCATGTTTGTCAAACTTTAATGTTTCAGATCATCAAACAAAATTAAATATTACTCAAAGATAACACAAGTAAACCCAACATGCAGTTTATAATGAAGGGAAAACAAAATCCAAACCCACATGGCCCTGTGTGAAAAAGTGTTAGCCTAAAATGGCCTGCATGGCAGAGTTCCAAGACGAAAACCGCTGCTGAGCAAAAAGAACATAAAGGCTCGTCTCAGTTTTGCTAGAAAACATCTTGATGATCCCCAAGACTTTTGGGAAAATACTCTGTGGACTGACGAGACAAAAGTTGAACTTTTTGGAAGGTGTGTGTCCCATTACATCTGGCATAAAGTAACACAGCATTTCAGAAAAAGAACATCATACCAACAGTAAAATATGGTGGTGGTAGTGTGATGGTCTGGAGCTGGAAGACTTGCTGTGATAAATGGAAACATGAATTCTGCTGTCCACCAAAACATCCTGAAGGACAATGTCCGGCCATCTGTTCGTGACCTCAAGCTGAAGCGAACTTGGGTTCTGCAGCAGGACAATGATCTAAAACACACCAGCAAATCCACCTCTGAATGGCTGAAGAAAAACAAAATGAAGACTTTGGAGTGGCCTAGTCAAAGTCCTCACCTGAATCCTGTTGAGATGCTGTGGCATGACCTTAAAAAGGCGGTTCATGCTGGAAAACCCTCCAATGTGGCTCAATTACAACAAATCTGCCAAGATGAGTGGGCCAAAATTCCTGCACAGCGCTGTAACAGACTCATTGCAAGTTATCGCAAACGCTTGATTGCAGTTGTTGCTGCTAAGGGTGGCCCAACCAGTTGTTAAGTTTAGGGGGCAAACACTTTTTCACACAGGGCCATGTGGGTTTGGATTTTGTTTTCCCTTCATAATAAAAAGCTTCATTCAAAAACTGCATGTAGTGTTTACTTGTGTTATCTTTGATTAATATTTAAATTAGTTTGATGATCTGAAACATTAAAGTGTGACAAACATGCAAACAAATAAAAAGTCAGGAAGGGGCCAACACCACTGTAAATGCTTGCAAAACTCATCATCCATCAGTTGTCAAGGGACTTGTTTTACACTAGAATATCAGTTTAGTTGAACATCTTAAATTGGTACAGTGCTCTCGAAAACAGTTTGAAGAGACTCAAGTGAAAGACAGCAGGATTCAACCCTGACCCCTCATTGGAAATACAGATATATTTAGTCAACCTTTTTTATTATGCTTTTTTTTTATTTTTCATAAAAAATATAATAATAATAATAATATTACTACTAATAATAATAAATACAATATAAAATAAAATAAAAAATATTTGTGTGTGTCTTAAAATGCTGATTAAATGTAGGTAAATATTTCTATGGGCTCTCTGTACAGATAATCACATAAAATAAAATAAAATAAAATAAAATAAAATAAAATAAAATAAAATAAAATAAAATAATAAAATAAAATAAAATAAAATAAAATAAAATAAAATAAAATAAAATAAAATAATATTCAAGGCAATATGTGCAAAAATTGCCTGCTTTTGAAATGAAAATGTTTTTGATAAAAATTTAAAATTTTCCACAAATTCCCATTATTTACCAAAAACATTCACATTGACATTGTACTTACAAATCATTTTTGAAGATCATACAAACTCGTACAATAATTTAATTTGTAATATAACATTCTCAAATGAAAGTTCAACAAGAAGCACAATCTCTACCAATAAAATCAGACGTTAAACAAATGTGACCCTCCCTCCTGTCTCTGTCTCAGTCTCTCTCTCTCTTTCTCATCCTGCAGGCTAGACAGAGCGGAAGCTGCAAGCGGCAGCATCCAGCATCCAGCATCCATCTGAAATCTCAGGAAAAGGTGGAGGAGAGCCATCAATCCCAAGGTGATGCTGGTAACTGCAGTGGAGAGGAAACAAGGAAAGCCAGAGAACGAGGAAGAGGAAGAAGACGCAGCCATGATGGGCACACCTCTCCGGAGGAAAGCCCCAGCATATGAGTGAGTTCTTCCATTTTTCCTCGCCCTCCCTCTGTTGGGTTGGACATCACGGACCGGTTGCCGTGGCAACGGCAGCCAGGGCGGCAGGAGGATGATGATGCTGCAGCAGCTGCTGCTGTCTGCAGTCATGGATTCCTCCATGTATGTCTGTGTGTGTGTGTGTGTGTACCTGGTATTCATCACGTTGTGGGGACCAAATGTCCCCACAAGGATAGGAATACCAGTAGATTTTGACCTTGTGGGGACATTTCTCAGGTCCCCATGAGGAAACAGGCTTATAAATCATGCACAATGAGTTTTTTTGATGAAGTAAAAGTGTGCACAATCTCTGTGTGTGTGTGTGTGTGTGTGTGTGTGTGTGTGTGTGTGTGTGTGTGTGTGTGTGTGTGTGTGTGTGTGTGTGTGTGTGTGTGTGTGTGTGTGTGTGTGTGTGTGTGTGTGTGTGTGTGTACAGCGGACATGCATGTAATGTGTCACAGTATTATTAGCAATGAAATCATAAGTATGAATGAACATACCATAGGAATGATGAGATCGAATTAAGATAGCTTACGCTAAAAATGTTGACTGCCATCATCTGTTTTGGGGTGTTGGCTGCTTATCCAATAGGGAATTAGTGTAGCAACTGGTCAGGGAATTAATGTCAGACTTGTGAAATAACAAGGACAACCTGGTATCTTCTGGTATGTTCAAGTCTACAGTGCCTTCACAAGTATTCATACCCCTTTATTACCCCTTTCATACCCTATTTTTTCACATTTTGTTTTGTTGCAGCATTATGTTAAACTGCTTTAAATTACTTTTTTTTCTCCACATCAGTCTACATCACATACACCATAATGACAAAGCACAAAACAGGTTTGTAACAACTTTGCAAATTTATTATAAATAAAAAACTGAAAAGATCCCGTTGCATAAGTAATTATACCCTTTTTTGGGACACTCAAAATTTTGCTTGCAATTCATTTGAATGAGTCTGATTTAGAAAGGCACACACCTCTCTGAAAGGTCTAACAGCTGAAAACAGCCTTAACACAAGTCTGTCAGTGCCTGTAGAGCTCACTGACAGACTTGTGTTAAGGCAATGATCTAGGGAAGAGTTCAGAAAAAATCTGCTGCATTGAAGGTTCACAGAAGCATTATCCATAATGGAAGACGACTGGAACAACTAGAACTCTAGAAAATGTCTGCCAGCCCCCATCCAAGCTGACAGAGATGGAGAGGAGAAAAGGTGAGGCAAAGAATGGCAGATCATTGCCAAATGCAGATGTGCAAAGCTTGTCACATCAGACCCAAAAAGACTTGAGGCTGTAAAGGTGCTTCAACTATGTACTGAGTTAAGGGTATGAATACTTATGCAATGTACTTATTTCAGTGTTTTATTTTTAATAAATTTGCAACTCTGGTTTTTGCTTTGTCATTATTATGGTGTAGGGAGTGTAAACTGATGTGGGGGAAAAACTAATTTAAAGCAGTTTAACATAATGCTGCAACAAAACAAAATGTGAAAAAAATGAAGGGGTATGAATACTTTTGCAAGGCACTGTATGTCTGATGCACGCAAAAGCATGAACTGGCTGAAATGACAAGCTTCAATCATCATTAGCCAATTATGGTTGCAGATTACATTGTCAGCAACAGAGTTCAACAACTCCGTGTTTCCCAAAACTAGAGCTGTCACCATATCAGATTTATCACAACACCACAAAATTCATGGTAACGCTATATAGTCACAATATCTATAGAAATCTTGCAAAGTTAAAAATTAAATCATGCTGTCAGTTAAATGCATCTTCTTCTTTTTTTTTTCTTTAGCATTGCATATAAAAGAACATGACACTATGACTAAACACTAAAATGCTAACTGGTTTTAATTTAGCACACTGTCAAAGACAGACAGTTCATGAGACCAGTACCAGATTTTATTTTCATTACATTTTTCAGAATTGTGAGTTATAAACTACAGTTCTGAGGAGGCAAGGATGATATTTCATCAGAATTTGTGAGATTATATCTTATTCAGCTTGCAATTGTGTGTCATGGCACCTATTGTATCCATTGGCGTTCTTATTCTTTTTCTTTTCCATTTCATTAAGTCTATGGCAGCCCATAGAACCGCTTGCGGGAAAGTTGTGAAGTTTGCCATACAAATAGGCCTATGTCACGCAACAATTGAATATCGAAGAACGACTCTGAGTGGGGAGACGGCAGTTCCGGTTAGCTTTTTACAATAGCGGAGGCCGATAAATACCACTGGACCAAGTCTCTCTGTAACTTGCCTGAAGTCACCTACGACGACGTGGTTCGGATTGTAAATGAACACTCAATTAGAAACGTCCAAACTTTGGAATAGTTTGCCGAAAGTAAAAAAAAAAAACACGCTAACATAAATTGTAAGTCTTTGAGAAGAAAATTAAACCGACAGGTCACAGCGGCTAGGCCTATAAGTCACATTTATTATATTCTGAAATACTAAATTGCATTGCAGATTATGCAGTTTTCTGTTGCTACACGGGCGCTCAGTTTTTTTTTTTTTTTTTTTTTTTTTTTTTTTTACATTTAGCCAAAATATAACGATTCAGCGCTTCACATAAGCAATTTGGTTGTCTCGACAACAAATGCTAGACTAAGACACTCTTTTCATCCCCTCGAATGCAAAAAAACATTAGCTTTTATAAATACAGAAAACATGTACTTTTTTAATCAACAGTTCTTTATGTACCTTAAGTCTGCAAACAAGCTGAAATGCTTCAAACTTCGCGCCACACTTTATTCACGAGAGAGGCGGGAGGAATAATACGGTTTGATTGACAGTTTAACGAGCCAATGGCGTCACGAGGTTTAGTGGCGGTGGCATCGCTTACTGACCCAGGATCAGTGAACCGTAGCAGTTGTATTTCCGATTTGAGCTTAAAGTATAGAAAAATATATAGCTTTTAGCTTTTGTTGACGCTACCACGCTACTTGATCAAAAAAAAAAGAGCTTAGCTACTGAAAAGCTATTTGATTCAGAAAACAGCGAAGCTACCATCACGCTACTGAGAAATGTAGTTAAGCTAGAAACTAGCAATGACCGGAAGTTCTATTCCCTACTCCGCGTTCCGGAAGCAGGAAGTGAGACATAGGCCTTTTGAGGACAGTCTCAACATTAACCATAGCAAATTTGTAGTCTCTAACTTAAACTCTCTAGCGCAATCACTTGTCCAAATTTTCACTCATGTTTATGCTAATAACTTTTGAATCACAATTCTTTTTTTCTCTGAATCCTTGGCTCATGCCAAGTCAAATGAACACCAAAATGTAAAAATCCCAAGGTTTCATTTTTTTCTGTTTTTAATAGAACTTTTTCAAACTCGTCCTAGATGGTTTGTCTGAATTTGGCCAAAATTGGCTCAGATCATCTACAGACCATGCTGGCAAAAAGTTATGGAATTCAAGTTGATTTGTCAAACCGTTCTCAAATAACACGCAAACAAATTCTACAAAAAGCACACAAAAATTGATGTGAGCCTATATCTCCACAACGGTTTGGCAAATTGAGAATAAACTTGGTGTGTGTGACAAGGAAGGCTAGCACTTGCAACAACTCATGCTTTGGTGGTGTGTGGCCTATTTTCAAGAAATTCAAACAATAAATACTGTATTGTGTCTCTTTAATGTGACAGATCACTGTATGGCCTCCATCAACACGTTTCGCTCGTCTTTTCTTTTTTACTTAAAACATGAAATAAACATGAATGGATATCAGAACATATTTTACTTTGATTGTGGCAAGACATCAATACACCGTTTTTCTAGTTTAAGTTCACCAATGTTAATCTACATTCCTGTGTGATTTGTTTGTTGTTCTTTTTTGGATTCTGCACTATAATTGGTCAGATCACCTGTCAGTCAAGCTGACTAACTTTGGTGGATGTAAACTTGAAAAATTGTGTGGATTGACATCTTTCTGCAGTTGAAATAAAATAAATTTTGATGTTCATTCATGTTTTTCACGTTTTAAGTAAAGAAAAAAAAGTAAAGCAGAAAAGACCATCACTGATCTGTCACGACATATTAAAGAGCCACAAAACAGTATTTATGGTTTGAATTTCTTAAATACATCTTAAATACTATGTATCTCTTTTTTGCCCAATACAGTGCCTTGCGGAAGTATTCATACCCTTTAATTTCATGTTTTATCTTGCTGCCTTATGTTAAACTCAGTACTTAGCTGAAGCACTTTTACAGCCTCAAGTCTTTTTAGGTATGATGCAACAAGATTTGCTCATCAGCATTTGGCAATTATCTGCCATTTTTCTCCTCACCTCTCAAGCTCTGTCAGGTTAGATGGTGGTACATATTTTCAGGTTTCTCTGTAAATATTTGATTGGATACAGGTTCAGCAGAGGTCTAAGGGTCCTTTAGGTGTTTTTTTCGAATTCCGAATGTGGTTTTTTTTTTTCTTCTTTTTTCATTGAGAAGTAGATTGAGTCTTGCCACACCACCGTAAAGCCCAGATCAGTGGAGTGTTGCAGTGATGTTTGTCCTTCTGTAAGTTTCTCCCATCACTGCATATGATCATGGAGCTCAACTAAAGTCACCATGGGGTTCTTGGACACAACCAGGAAGGTTGTTTCAAACTACATGCTTCTGTGAACCTTCAATGCAGCAAAATGTTTTCTGAACTCTTATGTAGCTTGATCCAATCCTTTTTCTGAGCTCTACAAGCCTTTTTTTTTTTTTTTTTTTTTTTGACCTCAGGGCTTGGTTTTTGCTCTAATATGCATTTTCAGCTGTGCAACGTGTGCCTTTCAAAATCATGACCATTCAAATGAATTTGCCACAAGTTAACTTCACTCGAAGTGTAGTAACATCTACAAGCAATATGAACGCTTCTGAGCTAAATTTCAACTGTCCTATATAAGGGTATGAATACTTATGCAATGGAATGGAAAGTTTTTAATTTATAATAAATTTGAAAAGATGTTAAAAGTGTGTTTTTTTGCTTTGCCATTATGGTGTATGGAGTATAGGCTGATGTGGGGGGGGGAAAGTAATTTAAAGCAGTAAGGCAGCAACATAACAATATGTGGGGAAAAAAGCGTATGAATACTTTTGCAAGGCACTGGACATTTTTAACTACATTTGAGATATGTGATTGCATATACATATGCATTCTACCTGTAACAAATTGCAATCATAATTTTAAAAAAAAACTAAATTTAATATTTGCTGACCATGTTTTTATATATTTGGTATATAAGCATGTATTTAACAAGTAATGTACAGTCAGCCATCCAGCAAAAAAAGAAAAAAAAAACAACTTTCAAGACCTTAGTCATTCTGATGGGTCATTCTGTAATAATGGCTGGCTGTATATTATCCCTTTCATTTTCAAGCTCATTTGTAAATAATTGCTTATTAATTAAGCCACATCAGTGCAAACCTGTTCCCTCGAAAGTGTCACTACTGAGATGCAGCGGTACAGCTAAAACCAGATTAAGGGTGAGTTTACAACCATTATCAGTTTAAACGGACTGAATTTATATCGATTTGCCATACAAGCCATGCTAATTTTAGCAATTTAGCTCATCGTGCCTGTGACAGTCTGGTCTGGTTTAAGAGTGCTATCTTGATAATAAAGAAGGCCTGGAGCCATCACACCAAAGAATGCCTTTGAGTTTGTCCTGAGCACTTATGTGACTGCAGCTGTCACATTCCACACACATGCAAAATTAGCAGCAGTCACAGCACAGCAACAGGTGGTTCTGAAGGATAAACACCACGGCTAAATCCTCAGAGCTAAACACCATGTCAATCTCATTTATAATGATATATGTGACATATGTGACCCTGGAAGACAAACCCTGTCATAAGGGTAAATTTTTTCTAAATTGAGATTTATACAACATCTGAAACCTGGATAAATAAGCTTTTTATTGATGTATTGTTTGTTAGCCTGGTGAAAAAACAGTTAAAACCAGCCTAGGCTGGTTGGGTGGTTTTAGCTGGTCATAGCTGGTCAGCAGGCTGGTTTTAGTGGGGTTTTGGCCACTTTCCCAGCCTGGCCAGGCTGGGGGACCAGCTATTTGGTCGAGATACAACTATTTAAAAATCTGGAATCTGAGGGTGCAAAAAAAAAAAAAAAAAAAAATCTAAATATTGAGACAATCGCCTTTAAAGTTGTCCAAATGAAGTTCTTAGCAATATATATTATTAAACAAAAATTAAGTTTTAATATATTTATGGTAGGAAATTTACAACATATCTTCATGGAACATGATCTTTACTTAATATCCTAATGATTTTTGGCATAAAAGAAAAATCGATAATTTTGAGTCATACAATGTATTGTTGGCTACATATGGTCCAGGGTCACATTTAGCAACTGTGTTTCCAAACTGGCATTTCCAAGTTAAAGCCTAAATCATATTACCTGATAAAGTGGCCAATAAATACCATTACATTACATAGCAAAAAAGCTGATGTATTTTTGGAGTTTGGAGTGCAAGCTTCCACAAGAATATTCTTTGAATATTAGGTTTTAAATAAGAAAATTATGTTTGAAATTAATAGAAAAAATGGTGTAAACAAGATATGTGATACAGTACCTGGACAAAGCTAAGCTCAAATGACAAATGCATTTCCAAAATGTTGCAACTTTGAGACTATTATCTTAGCTCAAGGGTTAAACATAATCAGTTTGTAAATTAATTTTGGTAACCAATCATCTAAACTGTAAATGGCATGATGATAATGTAACTACAAACTTCGCAGGCAACAAACATCTCTCTCTCTTGACTGCCATTGAAAATGTTTACATCTATTGCACACACTAGACTTCCATTGAGATGAATTGAAGTGCTAATGGATAGCTTTCTCCAGGTACTATAGACCTCCTTGGGAGGTGCAGGAAAATTACAGCATGAGAGCGCTGAATAGTAGATGTCTAAGGCATAAAACTAGAAAAAAACATAAATAGTAAAATACCTGCTATGCAATGAAATGATACAGTTATACATGTTAATTCACTAAGAGTTAAGTATTATAATCCCAACTGGCAATGCACTATTTATTGGTTGAGAAAGAAGCCAGAGCAAGTGCTGTGACAGTCTCCAGATCAACTGCAGCCATAAACACAGAAAACAGCAGGCCACTGTTGTCATTATAGGAGACGGACCAGAGTTTCTTTGGATAACTCTTTCTCGCTAAGGTTTTGGATAAACTACTCTTTCCTATTAATGCTACTCCAACAAGACTAAACTGTTTTGCAGACCATCTTCCTGGAAAACAGCTCCTCATGTTCGTCACTTAATCTAAACAGCTTTGCACAAAAATGAAACATTACCTTAAAAGATTTAGAAGTACATATTTGGGCCTCACAAAGGTGCCGTTCAGAAAATTTTAAACTTGTACACAAAGTGGTGGCTTGATTTATGTTTAACTCCAAAGCATTTCCATACTAAACCACTAATTTAAACAAGTCATGAATCATGTGTGATCACTGTGGTTGATGATTGTGTTTGCAATCACTGTTAACGAATGGTATTCGTGATCACCCCTACATCAGTGACTTACCACATACCACTTGCGTGTTTTTGTAAATCCAAGCCATAAACCAATATAATGCAAATGAATCACATTTTATAAGTATTATACACTAATGAAGATTTAATACTGCGTAGGAACTGCTTATATCTGCATTACGTAATCAGATTCCAAAAATGGACTACTTGTAACTGTATTTTATTAAAATGTAATGGTACGTTTAAAACAAGTTAGGTAAAAAAAAGTAATCTAAAAAGTAATCTAAAAGTAATCTAAAAAGTAATGTGAATACATTACACTGCAAAAAATGCTTTTCTTACCTAGATATTTTTGTCTAGTTTCCAGCCAAAATATCTAAAAATTCTTAAATCAAGAAGGATTTCACTGCAAACTAGTGGTTTTGTCTTGTTTTCAGCCAAAATATCTAAACATTCTTAAATCAGGAAGGATTTTCTAGACAAGTAAAAATTATTGTTTTGTTTTCAGAACAGAACAAGCAAAATAATCTGCCAATGGGGTAAGAAAAATAATTTTATTTTAAACAGAAAACAATACACTCACGAAACCAAACCTGTAAGCAGAATCAAGGTGGAAGAATTTTAGAGCCTAAATTTAAGAATTTTTAAGACCCACACAAATACAATTTAACACTATATGAGTCAAGTAATATATGGTAACATATTAAACAGTAAAATTACAAAAACAGCAGTTGAGCTTATTGAAAATGCAAATATATTCTGCGCCAGCAGGTGGCGCTTTCGGAACAGCAGAAATATAGTGGTTTTCCAATAATGGCTGTACACAACATGTTTAAGACCTCTGGAAATCATAATTCAAACGTTCTTGTACCATTTAAGATGTTTTATAGCCTTAAATGTGATACAGCTAAATTTAAGACTTTTTAAGGACCTGTGGAAACCCTGAGAATGTAGTTCTTTTCCAAAAAGGAATTGGATCTCCAAAAATTAAGCTTCTAGCGTTAGTTCTGGCGGGTCACGTGAGTCAAGCTCGCATCAGCTGACTCTCAGCTGATCACATCTACCTATAGGAATGCTAATCCTATCACAGCATTTTTATATAAGGCTGCATTTAGTATTCAGTAGCTTTTTCGCTTGCTCAGGAGCAAACAAGACGATCGGCAAATTCCGCTCTAGAGGCGTTCAATCAGGTTTTTGCAACAGGAGTTCGTTTCTCAGTTCACCAAATTCAAGTACTTGTGAACTTGAACGAGAATTCGCCGCGTTGACTGTTTAAGCCGATAGACTCAGTTGTGACCTGTGCAAGCACTGCTCTCGCTTTATAAATATTAATATACATCCTTTGTCCGGATCTACAACATTTACATAAGATCTACTTCCATGCTGGAAGCTAAGCTAAGTTTCTTATTATCAATGTTCATTGCCTATGCTATGTTGGCAAATATACTGTCATAAAATGTTGCTCGTGTTCGGTTATTTGGTAGGCAAGCTGTGGCTTTAGGCTAGAGACCTGCGTGGGACGGATTTTTCAGCTCCCGCAAGATTCTGAGATATGTATCGCGTCCCGCTCTTGCTGCGACATTTATGTTTTGTCCCGCTCCCGCTCGCATATAAGTATCTGATATAGATTCAAGTACATCGATCATCCATGGCAGAATGCAAGCAAAGCCTTAAAACGGGCATCAGGTCATACGCGTTCTCATAAGCTCTTATAACACAATGATTGCTCACGCAACATTTTAATCGAATTGCCTATTCTTGCGTTGCTAATCATATTTGCGTATAGTTGTCCTGCTGCTTTTGTGCAAGATGCATAAACGTGTCTCCACCAGCCCGCACCGGCACTCGATCGCCATCAAGTTCCAAATTTCATAGCTCTATTATATGTCGCTGCTATTTTAAACCAGTGCTATTGGGTTTCGTATGTCTGTTTGAGGATTTAAAATTTATATATACAAATTTAAGAATTCAGTAAGAGCTTATCACTAAACTCCATAACGCATTAGATCCTCAAGTGTCAGGGAAACATTGTAACCTAATGCTGAATGAAACCTTGTTCATTCAGAACGAAGTACCGTGCAGCGCGCTCAGCTTGAAGACCGCTCGTTCGCAATACAAGTGTAAATTAATAGCTGACGTTTAAATAAGTACAGCGCTCTATACTGTGCATATGGTGCTTCATCGTTCACGTCATGAGATTTTGGCAAGCGAAACAAGAACAATTAGGGCAGAGCATGCCTCTTATAAACAATGTTTACACCCTGTGCGTATCATCATCTTCTTTTAAAGGCGGTTCGCAAACTAAACACTGGCATGTTATGAAGCATGCAAGTGAATTTATTTTGCATGATTTCAATGAACGTGATTTCAGCTCAGTAATCCAGCAAATACTAGGAAGCATACGTCAAAATTTGCCTTGCTACTTTTCACAGCAATTGGTTGTCGCTTGGCATTAGCGCTCTAGTTTTGCGTAGTTGAGGAATGCCAACCTCAGCCGCTCTTCAACGTCGCTTCAATCCCGTTATGCACCATGCGAGCATTTAAAATCAACTTCCTATAAATGAATTAGAAATGCTCACTCTGCCACACTCGCTACATGCCTGTGGAATGCACCATAAGTGTATCGGTACATGCTTGATTCTCATGCAGATTTGCTACAAAGGATGTAATTAATGCTAATGATTATGCGGATAAGGGAAACATTCCTGTTGCCTAACTTCAGGTATTGACTATGCTGCACTGCATTAAAGGGGTACGCTGCTCTTCTCAGCTGCCTATTAAAGATGAGCACCCCTTTGCTGCTGCTCCTTCTGCAAAGCCATGCTGCCCCTGTCTTTGCTTAAGCTTTCAGGGTATTCTGATTTGCTTGCTTGGGAAGATTTATCGGATTGTTCTTGAAATGTGCTTGCTGCTACAGAAAAAAAAAATCCCTTTATTCATCGCTGAATATCTTCACAAGCTAAGCTTCTTATTTAATTCTAGTTACTATGCAACATTATTGTCAAATATAGCTCATTGTATAAAAAAAAAAAAAAAAAAACCACCAATGTCAATGGGAGGTCAAACCTGTAACTGGGTTGATTTGAGTCATTATGCTGTAATAGTTTTAAATGAAGCTTTAGGCCATGTTAAATCTACAATCTCTGATCCAGTTGTTTGCTTGCTTCTATGGCTGCAGTTTGCTGTGTTTGCTGTAAACTAGAATGCCAATTCTAATGTGTTTCTGCATCTTTTAAGTTTCAGGTACTGCTTTAAAGGGGCTTGCTGCTCTTCTTACTACTCATAAGATGAGCACCCCTTTGCTGCTGCTCTTTTCTGCAAAGCCATGCTGCCCTGTCTTTGCTTAAGCTTTCAGGGTATTCCAATTTGCTTGCTTGTTAAGGTTATCTGATTGTTTTTGAAAGGTGCTCGCTGTTTAAAAAAAAAAATATATATATATATGAAATTTATATTGCTTTTATGGCTGCAGTATGCTGTGTTTGCTGTAAATTAGAATGCAATTCTAATGGGTTTCTGTATCTTTAAAGTTTCAGGTACTGCTTTAAAGGGGCTTGCTGCTCTTCTTACTGCTCATAAAGAAGAGCACCCCTTCACTGCTTCAATCCTCCTGAAGGGGCAAGCTGCTCTGCTTACCTGCTCATAAGAAGAGCACCCCTTCACTGCCATCGATATGTATGCGTGGATGCCCCATTGGAACTCTCCAAGCACGTGGATGTGTCCGCCACATCGCAGCGGTCCACTTGACGTCATTCACTATACTGTAGGTTCGCAGACCAACGGCTGTGCAGGACTGTGATATTTCGAATATTCAGTGATTTACTATGGTGATTTACATAGATCTAGGGGTGAGTTACATTAGGTGGACGGCTTACATATAAAGGCCATAGAAACAGTTGCTAATGGGGCATCTAGGTATATATATCCATGTTCACTGCTATAATCCTCCTGAAGGGGCAAGCTTCTCTGCTTACCTGCTCATAGCAGAAGAATCACTCGCTGCACTCTCATTCCATAAGGCGTTTCAGTTAGATTGCTGTCAGCATGTGGTTGGGGGCGTTCAGCCTATGGTTGTTTTGGGGGGGTTATTATGCACTCCCTGCTCCTATCCATGCTAAGCTGCATGGATAGGGCAGGGAGTAATCAGAACAGAACCATACCCCCAACCTAAAAAATGTACGCTAATTGTAAGTTTTTTGACGATAGTGGTATTTTCAATATTTTTCAGGTACTGTACTTAGCTGTTTAAAATAATAGCTCTTCTTTATTGCTACACTCCTTCGGATGCTCTTCGTAGCTGCTTGAAGAGCATCCGTATGCTGCTACCCTCTTTGTAAGGGGCCACTGTCTCAGTCTCTGTTATCCAGAGGACATGTTCTTTCAGATATGCCATCAGTTGCGGTTGGGGGAGGTTCTGGCCTATCGTTTGGTTGGGGGGTTATTATTGCTGCTCTCCCTGCTCATTCACGACATGCTGCATGAATGGGCAGGGAGTTGTGCCAGAACAGAACTACCCCGCCAAATCAAAATTGTATGCTAAAGTCTATTATTTTGACGATAGTGGTCCTGACAGAAATTAAGCTTCTAGCGTTAGTTCTGGCGGGTCACGTGAGTCAAGCTCGCATCAGCTGACTCTCAGCTGATCACATCTACCTATAGGAATGCTAATCCTATCACAGCATTTTTATATAAGGCTGCATTTAGTATTCAGTAGCTTTTTCGCTTGCTCAGGAGCAACACCCTCCTCCATCCCCAACTCCTCCTTTTGCGACAGTCAGGGCCTGGTTACTGATTCCACTGAATCAGTCTCCTTTTATCTCAATCTATGTGTTACACTTAAAATATCATTAAGTACATTGATGATATCTGCTTGTTCTGTTCTGTTTACCCTGGGGGGTTATTATTGCTGCTCTCCCTGCTCATTCACGACATGCTGCATGAATGGGCAGGGAGTTGTGCCAGAACAGAACTACCCCGCCAAATCAAAATTGTATGCTAAAGTCTATCATTTTGACGATAGTGGTCCTGACAGAACTACAATGTGAGGCGTGCGCTGTATTCAAAGTCTTGTATTCAGTTAGTTATATTATTACTAGGTAGTCCACATATAATTTTGTTCGATGAACAGGCTGGCATTTAAGTCTTAGTCACATCTTTAAGTTTGATGCATATGGTGCTTTTGAGAATAGTGGTGCCCTAACACATTTCAGATGTTTGTATTAACTAATATCACAAAATGTAAAATTTTACTGATGCAATTTGTTATAACCATTGTCAGCCATACAATATGATCAACTAATGTATCAAACAAAGCAGGGTGTTTACGCAGGCTTCTTTGGAAAGTGTTGGTCTAAATTTTAGCCCAAACTAATATAGAAGAAATCCCCTTTTGCTAAACAGATTAGACAGTTGGCACTTGGGCAACTGTCTTACATTTGTGCTCTTGAGAGACAGTTTCTAATACACCCTGAAGATTCTGCAAAATGTTAATTATTTTACCAAAATAATAGGGATCATACAAAATGCATGTTATTTTTTATTTAGTAGTGACCTTTTAAAAGATTTTTACATATAGTTCACATGAGAAAATAATAGTTACATTTATAAAAAATAACCCTGTTCAAAAGTTTACATACACTTTATTCTTAATACTCTGTTGTTACCTGAATGATCCACAGCTGGTTTTTATTTAATTTTTTTTATGTATGTATTTATTTTGTATAGTGATAGTTCATGAGTCCCTTGACTCAAATGCTCAAATTCTTTGTTTTTTTAAGCATTTTTGTGTATTTAAACCCTTTACAATAATGTATGACTTTGAGATCCATCTTTTCACACTGAGGACAACTGAGGGACTCATATGCAACTATTACAGAAGGTTCAAACACTCACTGATGATCCAGAAGGAAACACGATGCATTAAGAGCTGAGGGCTTATTTTGTCTTTGGGAAAACATGCAATTATCTTTTGTAGCTTCTGAAGGACAGTACTAAATGAGAAAATATATGTGATATTTAGCCAAAATAAGAAAAATGTACACATCTTCATTCTGTTCAAAAGTTTTCACCCTGGCTCTTAATGCTTTGTTTCCTTCTGGAGCATCAGTGAGTGTTTGAACCTTCTGTAATAGTTGCATTTGAGTCCCTCAGTTGTCCTCGGTGTGAAAAGATGGATCTCAAAATCATACAGTCATTGTTGGAAAGGGTTCAAATACACAAAAATGCTAAAAAAAAAAAATAATAATAATAATTTGAGGGACCAGAAGGATTTTTATGAAGAAAAGTTTAACTGTTCAGGACAAACAAAGGACTCATGAACAACTATCAATAAACAAACAAACAAACAAACAAACAAACAAACAAACAAACAAACAAACAAAAAACACAGCTGTGGATCATTCAGGTAACAACACAGTATTTACAGTAAAATCAAGTGTATGTGAACTTTTAAATTGGATCATTTTTATAAATTCAACTATTAATTTCTCTTGTGGACTATATGTAAAGATATTTTATGTCAAATATCTCATATGTTATCAAAAATAACATTTTGTATGCTTATTTTGGTAAACATTAACATTTTGCAGATTCAAGGTGTATGTAAACCTTTGACTACAACTGTAAATTATTAACACACCATCCAGTTTGCATGTCTGAGTTCAATTAAGCATGAATTAATATATGTGACATCTCCACAAAAACCTGCACAAAACAGATATCACACCCTTTATTAAATATGTATTGATGTCTACAGCAAGTAAAAGTCGAGATGTTGTGTATAGTACAATGAACATAATAGTAGGTTTCACATCTCTCCATCTAATCTTTCTATATGTGTAAATATTGCACGTGTTAACAAGCGTTAGAATAAAGCAAGGCAGCCCGCTAATAGTGTGTTTCACTTTAAAAGTAATTTGAAAGTCATTTTGCCTTGCGTTTGCGTGGTGTTCAGTTCCCAGCGTATGGACTGCCGCACATCTGGAAGGTATTACTGTGCCTCGCTGGCTCATGGGATGAGGTCACTGTGCCAGAGAAACAATGTTGCTTTTGTCTGTTATGCCGACTGATGACGTTGCAGCCGCTGGTCGGGAATGGAAAAATAAAGCGTGCGGTGGGGGGAAGACTAAGTCTGTACACAAGTGAACTAGTGCTCTTAAGAATATATATATAGCCCTTTTGAGATTGCTATTAAATCTCTAAAATGTCTTCTAGTATATCATCTTTGACAATGGAAAAGTCCAGGTGCAGTAAAGTAACATCTTAGGTTAAAGAGAGGCCATCATGAAGAGATTTGAAACTGAAATCCAACTTAAATTGACAGTCACATGCTTAGTTTAAAAGGAATGAAGTGCTAAATAGTAACACGGAGTGCTACAGTAAACAGACTGGGCTGAATGTTTCACAGAGCTCTGTTGAATGATTTATCCTGAACTTCTGTAGAGCTGTTTGAGTCGCACAGCTTCTGAAGTCTGCCGTCTGTGAGCACTGTGTGTTTTGTGGCTTTAAGCCTATTTCCAGTAGTTACGTGAACTTCCAGGAATTTCCTCAATCTACTGATGTTCACTGCTGCTGTAGGTTGTGATTCTCTATGAATGACTGGGGCATCATGTTGAATTCACCTATGAAGCTAACTATTATTTACTGCCTGACAAATAACAGAACATTATTATGTTTCATTGCACTGATTACATTTAGAGAGAAGTCCAATAGCACACAATGCACGCAGAGTCAGAGATAAACAATAGTAATTGCAGGATAAAACGCATATGTGTTTTTGTTACTGTGACCTGTCTAAATCATTAACTGTTGCAGTACGTCTTGCATCAACTCTGTATTTATTAACTCAAACTCAAAAAAAATTCCTAACAGCCCTTTTGTCATATATAGCAACAGTACTTATACTGTACACGCAATGAAGGGTCATTACAATTTGTTAAAATTCCATTCACTGAGTTTCTTACAATTCCCACGAGTCTTCTTTTTGCAGAACACTCCAGACTCGGTTAGCTCGGCCTTTTCTCCATATAAGGAGTGTTTGTATCCATCCACCGGAGCTGAATGTGAGGTTGGATGAGGGAAAGTAGTTGGACCCCCGTGTTCCCATTCCCTACTGCTCCCTTTGGCTTCACTGGAGGAATAAATTAGAACTCAAGATGTTTAGTGCAGATTTTTGGAAGCTTCTTTCCAAAGGAGGGAAAGCAGAGACAGTAGACATGTTTAGAGTCAGCAACTTCTGCAGATGTTTTTTATGAGCAGATGTTGTCATGTTCTGAAGATCGAACCTGTATGGTTGTATTAATAATTTAAAAGATATGATATTGATTTAAAGATATGATATTCTGACATTAATTACTCATATTAGATATGAAAATTTTGAAAATGATAGATGGACATATGGACAGACAGACAGACAGACAGATGATGGAAGGATGGACGGACGGACGGACGGACGGACAGATATAGATAGATAGATGGATGGATGGATGGATGGATGGATGGATGGATGGATAGATAGATAGATAGATAGATAGATAGATAGATGATGGACGGCAAGACGGACGATGGACAGACGGACAGAAAGACAGATGGACAGACAGACAGATGACGGACAGACAGACAGACAGATAGATGACTGACGGCGGGACGGACGATGGACGGACGGACAGAAAGACAGACAGACAGACGGACAGACAGACAGATGACAGACAAACAGACAGACAGACAGACAGACAGACAGATGACGGACAGACAGACAGACAGACAGATGACGGACAGACAGACAGACAGACAGATGACGGACGGACGGACGGACGGACGGACAGACAGACAGACAGATGACGGACAGACAGACAGACAGACAGACAGACAGACAGACAGACAGATGACGGACAGACAGACAGACAGACAGACAGACAGACAGACAGACAGACAGACAGACAGACAGACAGATGACGGACGGACAGACAGACAGACAGACAGACAGACAGACAGACAGACAGATGACGGACGGATGGACGGACGGACGGACATAGATAGATAGATTTGGCACATTTACATGATGGACTTGAGTGCTCGTGTTAATTAATGTGCAACAACATTTTGCATTACATCATTTTGTATAAATAAATAAAAAATCATTCAGAATTACATAAGGGTTAGGAAAGAACAAGAACATCTTTCTTTTATGGCTGAGCTATTCCTAACTCATCAGATATTATTAAACAATAGCAAAGAATTGGCACATGTATGATTTTCATTTGCAACCATGGAGCAGATTTCCTCTAAGCTCGCAACTGCTCAAATCCCCAGTGTACGGCACACCTTTGTTTTCCATCCCTGCAGGCACACACACACTCCCACACACACACAGAGACTCATGGTTAGGTGTGACACTGGTGTCCTACCCTTAGTGACATCCCTCTGCTTGCTCGCCTGTAGCTCTCTTCCATATACAGTGGGCGGGTTCAAGACTCTGTCATCTGTCCATAACCCAGCCAGTGACGGAGAGGGAGGGATGTAGGAGGAGAGAGAGAACGACAGAGGGAGAGAAACAGTCTGGCAGACACATGGCCAGTGAATGAGAAGATCTTGCCCTCAGTACACTGTGTCTTTCACTGGCTGGCTTACTTCAGAGGACCAGGGCAGACTGTGTGCATGTGTTTGTGTGTGTGTGTGTCTGTTAATTTGCTCACCTTCAGCCCAACAGACACCAACGCACTTGGGATTACCAATCTCTCGGTTACTGAGAATTCTGCCTTTGTTTTTCCAGGATGGCTGAAGCTGAACTTCATAAGGAAAGGCTCCAAGCCCTAGCGGTAAGTTCTGTGCTGCTTTGTTCTTTTTTTTTTTTTTTTTCTTTGATACTAACATAGTTGTTGATATGCTCATAATTATACACAAGAAAAGTGTTTCAGGACTAAAATACAAGTTTGTTTGAACTCAGTCGCAAATGAAAGCATGTTATAGACCCAACAGTTTTGGTGCTGTTTGGTTTGTTCTCATTAACAGAAGATTTACTATTAGCGAATCACCCTATATGAACCACAGGGCAAGAATTTGAAATGTGACTAAAAGAGAGACTAAATTTGGCGCCAGGTCAACCCCTCTGCATAGACCAGCAGTGAGCAACAGATGGAAAACTATTTTGGCTACATTGCTTACATCTTTGTGATTCCATAGAATGCACATTGCAAAAATAGGCTGTAGGGACCAACATGTGTTGGTATACACTAGTAGCTGCCATAATATACAGTTATCCGATTCAGTTTTGAAGATAATGTCATGTATGCCCATGCAAAATCCGCCACCACAAAACCTCGGGCATGTTTCCCAAAAGCAAAAAGTTCTCATCACTAGAGTTTTTAAACTAGAGTTTAGAGTTTTGCAGAACTTGCGACCATAGTTATCTAACAAAGTTTTGGGAAAATGGAACCCTGGTTGGTGGCCAGTGTGTTCTGAGAGGTTGCTTTGTTCTTTTATAGATATGGTCTCTAAATTTGGCTCAAGTTTGTGGATTTTTCAATTTTTTTTAATCATCCATCTGGCAGAGATTGTTAATCCAATGTCTTAGAAAAGTAATACTACTGTACACCTCTCCTTCCTCAAATCACTAACGTTTATGAGCAATACAGTGATGCTTGTCTTAAGAAACGCCACTAATTGAAAGTCTTTCAAGTCTAACGATGAAAATTGTTTCTTGGCAGCTAGAACTGTAGCAGGCTAATGCCTTTTGAATGAGGTTTGATAAATGGAAGTTTAAGTGATGAGATAGCGGCCCTGTGGTAATGGTGCTGTGCTCAGACAGAGGAAATATAAATAATTAAAGTTATACAGTGTCTGGCAGCATCTCGAGCATTGAGGGATGACTGCTTCTCGAAACAAACCCAGATAATCTAAATAGTGTCTGCTCGATTGCTTTGGCATTGAAAGTTCATTTGCCAGAGCGGCGGTTTAGCCTCCAATAGCTCAAATTACAGTAATTACCTGACAATTTTCCTGCATTTAAGCAAGAATTCAGCACTTTTATCGCATCTGATAGTTGTGAACATAGTATACACAACATTTTCTTGACATCTGTTCTTGAGTAAATTTACATAGTAGTAATGGCGCTGTGAATCACTTTTCCAGCCTTATTGTGACATCAGCCACATGGCTGCAACAGCAAATGCATTTGAACTCTTGAGCACAAATGGCAAAGACTCACAAATCTGGAATTTGGTGTCTAGCGTGTGTCTTAAACCAACTTAGAATAAAATATAGCTGCTTTGCATCAAGTTACACCAAGTAATTCTCTTCTAGTAATCTGTTCCCAAACAGTCAGTCAGACAAAGTGATTCCTATCAGTTACAGAAACTCTCTGACTGCTATTTGACCAGCACAGGCTGAAACAGCATGTGGGTTTCCCCTTTTTTTAATAATAGGGAAAAAGAGTGACATTAATGAGGTGGTGAAACTTTACGGCGCTGTCTATTTTGACGGTAGCTCAATGGAAAGCCGTTATAGTCCCTTGCTGTACTATTAATATTGTATGGTCGCTTAACAACTTAACTGGGAGTCAAATGGATAAAACCAGCAATCTTTAACTCATTGTGCTTTGAGCAGTTGAGATTTGTAATAGATGTAAGATGTAACGGGTGATGGTTGCCAGTGCGGAAGTCGCACCACAGTGTTAGAATGTAGAGGGTGATTGCCAAGGCATTGTTATGAGAGTGCTAATGTGTTCTGGGAGGTTTCTAGCATGTTGCTATGGGGAATTTTGGGGAATTAATAAAGTTACTAGGTAGGCCTAATTTCCAGGGTGTTCTTGGTGATTGAAAAGATGTTACATGACAAAAGAGTCCAGTCTCTATGATGTTTGGCTCCTTTAGTTGAAGCCTGATGTTTTTCAACTTGTTTCATTGTCCAACATAAAGCCAAATATCCAATCCACCTCTATAATTATTCACTAATTATGTATTTAAGGTTAACAGTTATGGCAGGGGTATGCTGCTCCTGGTGGGCCACATTCCAACACTAGTCTTGAAGTTTCTATGCAGCATCTGAATATGCCAACCCAGGCTCACTGAAAATACATGCTTGTGGCAACGTTTCTGTAACACTGATATTACAAGCTTCATTGCACATTTCAGGGCAATTTCAGAGTAAATTGTCCAGTAAGTGGTGCTAAAACAACAGGTTCTCACTCCCAACTCGTCACATATTAACGCTTAGCCAGGACCCCTTGGCGTCAATATTTGATGCTCAAGGTACCCCTGTAGTGTATTTTTTAATGCACAGGATACCCTTTTATGCAGGTTCCTCCATTGTTTTGATTTGTTTTCCTTAATTTAAAAACAATTTAAATTATTTTATTTAAATGTATACTTTAATCAGCACCTAAACCCACCCCTACCCTAACCTACCCACTTCTGAACAATATAAAACGGGCAGATAAATGTACAGTCACGGGTATTTATTGCAAAAACTGACTATAAAAAAGCATTATAAAAATAAAAAAAGTCGTGTTGCATTCCTTACGATATTTTTTTTGCAAAGAAGACATTAATACATTATGTTTAATACATTAAAACATAATTTCTGAAGATGATCTTTGAAAAAGATACTCCCGTACTTTAGCATGATGCAATTGGTCACGAGACACACAAGAGCCAATGGCATTTCACAACCAGGGCTGACGTAACGCTTTTTTCGGCTGCAATTTTTGAATTTGTGCACAGACTCCACACAGGATGTGTGCTTTGCAGCGGATGGAGATGGTGATTACATCTATTCCTGTAACAAATCAATCATTTTGCCTTGGAAGACGTTTTACCTCGGAATAATATTTTTTTTTATAAAGTATGACTGTAGTTGTATCTGCCTTTTATATCCCGTGTTTTATTGACAAATGGTGGGTTTAGGGCAAGGGGTTGGGTTACATGCTCATTAATGTGTAAATAATGGAAATATTACTACCCAACATATATTTAATCATGACAAAAAAAATTCCCAATGCCTTTCACGTCGGCATATTGACACCAGAGGTTTCTAACTTAAAGGGGTCCTGTTATGCTTTTTTACAAAGTCTTTATTTTATTTTAGGGGTGCACTAAAACATGCTCTCATGCTTGGTTGTTCGAAAAACTCATAATTTTTCACATAATGTACATTATTACAATAGCTTTCTCCCCAGGCTGGCACAAATGGCTCGATTAGTTCCGGGTTCCACCTTTCCGAAAAACCAAATGTATTGTGATTGGTTAGCAGTCCCACTGCACTGACATAATAGTCACTATGTCACTGTTGTGACATAATAGCATCCGGAAAACAAACCTTGTAGTCCAAAGGAGCCGTTCGTTGTAGTTCTTGAAAAGGGATTTTTTAAAAACTAAATATCTCCCTTTGGAGTGGACTTTGAGATTCGTAACTTTGTAGATGTTTTTTATGCCCAAACATACACACCACACACTGGCTAAAGTTCAAAAAGTGAAAAAGCATAATAGGACCCCTTCAAAGCAATAAAGGACACTGCACGTCGAAAAATGACGCTAAAGGGGTTCCCTGTGCATCAAAAAGTGATGCCAAAGGGTTCTGACCAAGCATCAATATGTGACGAGTTGGAAGTGAGAATGTGTTGGCTAAAATGTGCGATCAATACGTAAAAGTAGATATGTTTTTATTACATTGGTACAGGCACGTATTGCTGCGTTTTAATTATGTTGCTTAAGGTACGTATTGTGGTGGTTCAGAATTCAAATGTCCGGGGAGTGTCGCTAAAAGGTTAATGCTCATCATGTTGGAAAATAACATACGCCCAACGCCAAACCCAATCCTAAACCTACCTGATAGTGTTATAGAATGCTAAAGTGATAGAAAAACATGCATCCACTGATGTAAGCATGCTATTTTGACTTCCTTCTATGCAGGTTTGAGACATTTTGTCAAAACAAAATGTTTGTTCTGCCATGAAACTCTGGATGGCGCAGTCCGATAGGTCTAACTCAATCTGACATTATGGAACCATTTTCACATGTATGCTATGGGGTTATTCATATATGTTATATGTTATACATGCTCACAGCACCATGTTGTGGATGTATTGGCAGTACCAAGTCTTGGTATTTGCCCTGCCACAGAAGCAGCAGCATAGCAGATCTATTCCACCAAGATCAAACACACTAACATTGTCATGTACATTACCATGCCAAACCCTTAGTGCGTTGTCATGACAGAACTGTTTCATGGGATTCACACCTGAGCGCTTCACCTGACAAGTGCAATGCCATATCACATGAGCTTCCTTCCATACTAAAGAGCATGCAAAAACAGTATGCCAAAAAAGTAGTATGTCTGAATACACAGTATTCAAAATGCAGGAAAAGTACCCCGTGGCCTATTACTTCTGCTGGGATTCTCAAGTGCACATCCTTTGGACTTAAAGGTCCCATATTGTACACATTTCTGGAGGTTTATTTTAGTTGTTGATGTCCTTAAGAATATATATTTGCGGTATAAGTGCCAAAATCCATCTCAATATATTTTTACAGCTCCTTTTTTAGGAGCTCTGTCAAAAACAGGTCGATTTTGGCCCATCTAATTAATATTCATGAGCCTCTCTTCTGATTGGCCTGTTGTTTTCTGAGTGACGCACAGCCAGGCCAACCACAGTTAACTACGGTCATGTACGCTTTAGCCGAGCCCAGAGCCATAGAGAGAGCCTAGCCTGCTGATACTCAACAGGATATTTCAGAATGATCATTAATGTTTTTTCTTTTTCAAACACCGAATGCAGTAAGCTACATAACTTTTGCTTTAGTAAAGCCCCTTTCACAATGCGCGCTGATTTCGGAAAATTACGGGATCGAGCGCTGTGTGAACAAAAGCCAGAACCATAAAGGCAGTGTTGTAGTGATGATGCACGTTATCATGCGACTCTTCACAACGAAAAAATACGTGCAAAGTGGAATGAAGCGGCGATCAGGCAGAGCCAGCTCCTCACTATCAGCGCTGAAGCACAGTTTGTTCAGTTTAGTTTCAGTTTCGTGAAACGTACGCGTCGCATTACATCTCACATCCAAGCGTCACATGTCTTTATGGGTTGTGTGTAAAGCACGCACAGATTCCGGAAAACAACTGTGAATGAACCAAATCAAACAACTCCGGAACAAATCATGGGACACATTATCCGTGTATTTACCGGAATCGCTGTGTGAAAGAGGCTGAAGTTGACGTGCCACTGGTCTCTTATATTCACGTTGTTCTGAAGCCTGTGCAATGATGTAGTTTCGACATCTATCAACTGAACAGGGTTTTCTAGATTAGTTTTCGTGTTGTTGTTGCTTAGCAATGTTATGGACACGATATTGTCTGGGTTTGACAAAAGGAGGGTGGGACGGTGGTTGGTGTTCGGGGTGGTGACTGAAGGCCGTGACTGAGTAGATCGGACGTCACATCGTTGCGGAAGTCACAGCGGCTCGTGAAAATGAACAGCTACTTTAAGCAGGCCGTGTGCAGTTTACTGTGGATTAACTGTTTTGAAACTCATAGTTACATAGCCCCTAGACCTCAGTTATCATGAAAAAGCCAGGAAATTTCGATTTTGACAATATGGGACCTTTAATATCCCATGAGGCCATGTGAGAGAAGTTATAAATGGCATAAAGGATGCAACTAATGCCGCAGGTCACATGTTGTACATCCAGATTACGTTCATATTACACACACATACTGTGTATAATGCGATTTTTTTTACAATTGCAAAGTTCATTATATGTAGTATCTACTTAGAGCATATGCAATTTTGGACAGTAGTGATCCTGAAAAGTTTGACTAGCTGATTCACAAGAGTTTCATTGGGGCTGCAGCTAACTATGTTGAAAGGATGAAGTTGTGCATTTCCATATGTCACCCAGCAAGATCCTACATTTTGTTATACTGCTGCAGTTTTATTCTCAAATGTACATGCAATTTTATTATCAAAACAGATGCCCATTGCGTAACTAAAACTTGTGGTAGTTTGCTGTTCAAAGATCTTATAATGGCCAGTACGTTATGTACGTTGCGCTTATTAGAAAGCTTTTAATTTGGACTTGCCCTCAAGTAGGAAAGTACCACAGGACTTTGCCTGTGGATTTCCAATTTAGGGTTTCTAGTTTCACTCAATATTCAGCCAACATCTGTCTTACCCCAACCACATGCTTTATCTGGGCTTCGCTTGGTTTCCCATGCTCTCCAGAAAAGCAAAGCCTGTGGGCTGCTTGATGTTGGCCAAGCAGTTGTGTTTTTGAAATGAGCTAAACTAGAAGCTATACCTTAAGAAGATTACTGAAAAGTAGTGGAGTTTAATGGTTGTTATATTTGAATCATATGCTGGCTTGTTGCACGTAACATTTATATCTTCAACACTATGTTCTATCATGCTGTTTTGTTGGGAGCGCATTATAAATATCGGTTTCTGCTAGTGGTGAATATAGACTCCCTTGCGTCAACAATGCAAACCACAAAATGACTGCCTGACTGACAAACAGTTTGAGTATCACTTTATTTGTTTTAATAAGCATACCATTAAGATATAGAAGAACTGATTCTTCATAGGTTTGCCAAACAATTCCCTATTCCCTACATTACAATAAGCAAACCACTCTGAAGCTTTGTTAGCTAGCTATGTTTTTGGTCCATTGCCTCAAACCACAGGCTGCTGCTGCCACTGCTGCCACTGCTGCTACTGCACAGGACAGTCGTTGGGTCCAAATCTGCGGCTTTTCTTCTCAGCCCATCAAGTGAGGGAATGTCGCTAGCTCAAATGAGAAACGGGTTAACGGGTTGCTAATTGTGGTACACTGGGTGGAGGTGATTGCACATGGGCGGACCTAACGCTTGTCTTAAATGCCCACCCTGAGCAGTTCTGACGTGTTTACATGGATTAATATAGTCAGGCTCAGGTCTAGCCTTTTACTAGAGGCCTCATTTACACTGTGCTCTTGCTAGTGTAGCACAGGCAGCCATTACTATCGAGTTAAATTTAGCAGCAGCTGTCTGTGATGATTTGGCTCAAGGTTCGCATATTTCACAGAGGTGGGGTGGCCCTCAGGTGGGTTTGGATTCCCAGAGCTCTCGGGTGTGGGGGCTCAGCTGCATTTCTGAAGCAAGTATCGGGAACTAACTGTGCTGTAACTAAAAGCCTTTCTGCTAACTAGCACAGCAGAGTCGGGTATTTCTGGATGTTTCATAATGGTATCAAATCAGCACTGATTTATGTGGTCAATTTGCAGGGTAAAAAAATTGACTTTCGTATTTTGGTTTGTATCTTGATTTTTAATTTCTGTTTAGTTTAAGTTTATTTAGCTTATCATTGGTCCACACCAAGGACTGACAATGCCGGGAGGCTTGAGTGCCGATGTCCTGCAGAATTTAGCTCCTGACATATGCAGTCTCCAATCATTTAGTCTGGACAAACCCCACCTCCACTTTTAGGAGCAACACCCATATCTCAAAATCCAATCAACAACTGATGCATACAATCAACTCTCCGCCCTACAGTTTTTAAAAGAATCTACTACATTTGGATGTATATCGCAATATGAAAAAAAAAGTTCTGTTGCTATTTTTGTTTCATTGCAACTTTGTAATGAAATCGTACCAGCTAACATTTATTGGTGATCAGATCGTTCTTTTTTTGTGACCCTCACAGATCAGTGCCTTTGGCAGCTGAAGGGTCAAACCTTGAAATGTACGTTATGCCAGTAACATTCAATCACAAATGTCAAACATTTTTTGCTTGACCGGAACACGAAAGTAATGTGACCGGTCAGCACCTGCTGCTGTCACATGATCCAATTAGCAATGTCTGAAGTGACCACCATTCAGTTTCCCACCACTGAGAACTCAGTCATGAAATATTACCATTCAAAGTCAAGATATGAAATGTAAAGCTGATGTTTTAGGTGATAGTTCTGCTGACATTGGAGAGAAGACATGAATCTAAAATAGCTCATGAGCACATGAGAACAGCTATGCACTCATACCAGTGTGTACCATATTTCTCTTCAAATATATTTGCAATGTGGACACTGTATTAGTAGTTTACCTTAGACACAGTTTGAAGTATGTTTGCATGAAAGACTGTCACCTGGTTTTATCTGGTTTATTGCCACCTAGATAGAGGCGTCAGACCCATCGTCAGCATATGGTCCTCACTGAGTTCTTGTAGCATGATGCACACCACAATGATGCAATGCGTTTAGCTTTCTGCACAGGATGCAATTATATTATGGTTTATATGTTTTGTTTTGTTTTGTTTTGTTTTGTTTTACTTTCACAGGATGTTATTAGGGGTGACCTTATTATGTAACAAAGATGGGAAGAAGTCATGTTGATATTTTCTGTAACTTATGCAGCTATGTTTACTGTTATATGTGACCTGTTGCAAGAGCAGAAATCTCTTCTGAACTTTAACTGTTCAGAATCTATTAAGTTCTGTTTATATTGCTGTCTTTAAGTTTAAATCTGGTGCTGAAATGTGTAAAATTTTAAATTACCTAAATATGATTGATAACAACATCATTCCCTTATGATGCTGCTTATATCCAGTTTAATCATCGAACAGAAGCTAGAGAAATGAAGAGAGGGTGGGAGAAGGCGAGAGAGAGGTGTGAAAGTTATGCCCCTGAAGCCACAAGCAAATCATCAGCAGCATGGGGGAGTGTGTGAGAAAGTCACACACTTGTGGACGTGCTCTATTCTTATGTAATTCACAACAAAATTTTGTTATTTTGTCGACAAGCTGGAAATACTTAGAAAATGACAGTTCCAAATTCGCCAGTGTCTGTCATGCTTGTAAACTCACTGACCTGAGCCAACCACAATGTCATATTTAAAAAAAAATCACAATATCACAAAAACAAAAGAATAGATTCTAATATGGTCAACTTTGATATGAAGACTAGTCAGAATTAAAGAACTACCCACCACTTCTGTAATTTTCATTATCCAGTATACTGTTGGTGATCAGTCATTTAAATAGAAATAGATGAGTTCACAATGGGTTGATCCATTGACACTCCCTCTGATAAGATCACATGCCCCAAATACCTTACCTCTTTCTGGGAGAAGAAACACTTCTCAAACCTTGCCTTCAACCCTTGTTGCTCCAATTATCTCAAGACAACCTTCAACCGCCTCAAATGCTGCACTACAGATGATGAAAACACCAGTTTCATTGAAGAATAACAGCAAAGATTGATACTGCTGATCACCAAACAAATGTTGAATCAACCGTTTGAATGTGTTAGGGGCATTGCAGAGCCCAAAGGGCATTTATACTTGAATAATCCAAGTGGTGTGCAAAAGGCAGTTTTAGGCCTGCACCCTTTGCCACAATGACCTGATTGGCTAAGTCCATTGGGGAATCACCAGGCTTCGGTCAATGTGTCCAGTGATTCCTCTATGTGTGTTAAAGGAAAACGCATCCTTCTGAGTCTTGGTATTTAATTGACGTAGTCAACTGATCACACTTTTAAACTTTATAATTAATGATATTGATAAAGGATGTTAATTTTTCATTTTAGTATTGGTTATACATTAATAATATAACTACTACTGAGCTTCAGTTTGTAATATTTTAGCTTCAGTATTTCAGTATTTTTTTATTATCAGTTAATGTCACAATCACAAATTTTATCCTTAATGTGTAAACTTCAGTGTTTATTGTAAGTTTTGTGCACGAGCTTTATTAAGCGCAGATATTTGTTGTTCTCATCCAGAAAAAAAACATTACTTTCCAATTTAAATAATAGACTGCAGACTTCACATTGATGTAAGGGGATTTTTTTGAAGAAATAACCACGGCCTTAAGCATCCAATAGATATGTTTGTCTGATAGTATTTATTTTTGGAGTACATGTTGATTAAATGCAGGGATTTGTGATTTATGTGGTTTAACTGACATGCAAGAGACGTTAATAAGGTCAGTTAAAGAATATTACTAGCAGATGAATGGCATATTTTACTTTTTAAGACTGCATGATCTACTCAATAATTCTCCTTCAGAGTTAATAACGAGGTTGAGTCACTGTTGAATCATAACTTTACTCTCAGAGGTGTAGTTTAAGATCATTCTGGTCATAATTTCATGATGTTTCATACACTATGGCATGCAGGTAATAAATGTTGTTTAGTTTAAAGATAAAGCAGCTTTCAACTGATTTGAATGTTTATAAAAAAAGTGCAAAAAAAATCTCCCGTTTTTTGAAAATGTTGCTTTAACAGATTTTCATCCAACAAGTCTACAGCAATATACTTGTCCAACCCGATCTCATGAGATAAATTTCATGAGGTGCTGATTTGTAAAGAAATACGAATACACCACCAATTCACCAAAACATAGAGAAGAGTTTTAAAAAAAAGTTAAGAAATTGCTTTGGTAGCGTGTTGAAGTTGTCTCTTTTTGTACATATGAAATCACATAAGCAGTTCGAAAGCATTAAAATATCTCGACAAATTTAATAATCTTATTATTAATGAAAAACTGTAATGTTATTGTATAATTATAACAATATATCAGTATATCAATATATCATTCTTTATGGAATGCCATCACTTTACCCCTTTAAATGAGTTTCCAGTAGCACAAGAACTTCTTGAAGACTTCCTTTCTCAAAGTGCTTTCTGGGAAAACTATGTCCAGTCTATTTTTGTCTGTCCTCTGGGACAAGAGCTTAACTCTTGATAAAGAGCCATCATCAGAAAAGACTTTAAGACATCTTTTAGCAAATCAGAGACACAATGAAAACAAAAGCTTGCACAACGCTGCCTGCATTTGCAAGAAAAATTAATGCTCAGATTTTGTTCTTTCATAGCTTAGCAGTTTTAAAATGTGCTTTTGGTTTGTTATTAGCTGTCTCAGATGTTTCTCGTAAAATTTCTTGGGAAAAAGAAATGTCTGCAGTAAGAGTATAGAGTTGTAATATGAATGTGGATTACATACTGAAGGTCAGAACATTTTCTCTTAGAAGAATTTGGTAAAGAATTTGATTTTATTTCATACTGAGATCTCTGATAGACTTTGAGATCCATGAGGCACCTAAGTCTTTGGAGTCTATGAGCCAATTTGCTCTCTGTTTAATACCAATACTGTTCTGAAAAAATACAAAAAAAACAATCCATGTATTAGTTTGTCTTTGTTAAAGAGCATTTCGATCAGAAATGTCAGCATTGCTTGCATTGGAGGCGTCAGTTGTAGGAGTCAACAGTGACACATGCTGTTACAGCTCGGGTCATTGGTCACATACAACAGAGGAAATGGACTGTTTCTTGATCTCAATGAAAGTTTTGTCAACTCTATCTGCTGTGACTCATTGGCTCCTAGTTCATGGCTTCATCCCAGTTGGCATACTTGTGTACTTCACTGGAAATGACCAAGTATGACAGTATGTCTTTAACACAGACCACCATGAAGCTTACTGCTTGCATCTTCATCTCAAGTGGTAGTATCTAGCTGAAGCCATTGTCTTAAATGTCATTATCCTTAAAATCCATTATCATTACCCCATCTTAAGATGCAGAAACAACTATAAGTAAACCATTAAATGTTTAGGGCAGTACTATGTGTTTGCCCAACCAAAAGCAAAGTGTTCCCGTTTTGAAAACGGTTACCATTTTTGGATTTCTGGTTGGTGAAGTTAGTTGCACATAATTTAAAATGATAGTGTTTATTTTGTCAGCTATTTTTATTTTTAGTTCTGTGTCAAATGTCCTGTTTAGTTTTTATCATGTTTGGGAATGTAACCAGTGAAATTGCAAATACTGACTGCAGTAATTCCAAATTAACAATTTTCTATTAAAACAACATAAAAAAATTACATTTTATTAAGGCACAGGGGTCAATATTTTAAATAATATAATAGCATACCAATTTTAAAATAAGAGTCCCTGTGTATTTCTGGCTGATTTATAATTAATAGTCCTGCATTATGCCTTTTTCCCTGGTTGCTATTGGTATTTTGCAATAATCTTGCATGTAATTGTAATTGTGTATATCCTTTTATTAAGGAAAAACACATTATTGGACCAATTCTCATTGTGCCCCTAAAGACTTTTATGTACTCAATGGGAAAAAATTAACATCAAGCCCAGTTATACACAACATGGGAAGCTGTATTTGTCAGAGGGGAATGTGGCCTGTGTAGGAGTACATGGCCAAGATTTTTACCCTCTGAACTTAGACTTGGCAAGTTATTTCCAATTGTTTCTGTTAAACTTTAGATCTCAGGAAGTCTCTTATATGTTGTCTCTCACAAAAGAATAATCAAATGAACTCAAAAAGAGGCCTTTGGGTATTTGATGGCATCAGTAGAGTTGGAGGGGGAGGCTTTAGTACCGCCATGCAGATGTTTTCCATTTGAGCTGGGAAACAAATCCTCATTGTTTGGGTCTCACCAGCCCAACAGGCTCAGCGTCACAACTAGGAATTTTATTACCTGTTTTCATGCTCAACTCATATCCCCAATTCTTTACAGATGCTACGGTCTGTCTGGAAATTAGCCTCCGCGTGAGTGATATTTCAAGAGGTTTGGGCCACGGCTTACGTGTCTCTTGCTGCTGGCCTATTCCTGTATGTTACTCTGAGCTCTGGTATGTGTCGCATACTTGGTGTGAAATGGATCTGGGTTTAGTTTTCTTTCCAGATGAGAGGGGCGTGAAGTGTCCTGCCAGTCCGTAGGCCACGCAACCAGTGATGAACGCTCTGCCGGTGTAATTACAACCCTGCCATCACATGAGAAATTGCTTGCATAGATTCAGAGTTGACGTTGTTATGATGCACATTACAGAAACATCTGCGTTTATAAAGAACAGAACCGTGATGTTCAAAATGCATACAACATATAAATAAATTTCAATATGCATTGTGATACATTTTAAAATACCAAAAGGCCCAAAAAATTAGGAAAACCTTAAGGTTGCTAAAGCCGCACTCTGCACAAAACATATATGCTTATACATGCACATTATTCTTAATTATAGGGCAAGGCAACAATTGTGATCAGTTTTAACATTAGATATCATTTTGTAAAAAAAAAAAAAAAAAAAAAAAAAAAAAAAACAGATGTCTCCTTATAAGATTTGACATTTATGGCATGTTCACATCATAAAAGCACAAATGTGACCCTGGACCAAAAAACCTTAAGTACGTTAAAACCATCTTAAGTAGCACTGGTATATTTGTAGCAATAGCCAAAAAAAAATGTTTTATGGCAAAAATCATTAGGATATTAAGTAAAGATCATGTTCCATTAAAATATTTTGTAAATTTTCTACTGTAAATATATCAAAAGTTTTTGATATTTTTTTATTAGTAATATGCATACCTTAGAACTTAATTTGCATAACCTTAAAGGCAATTTCAATATTTTGATTTTTTTTTTTTGCACATTCAGATTCCAGATTTTCAAATGTGTTAATTTAACACTCTGAGTGTGGACACATGTAGACACTGAAGCAGTGTTGAAGTTAACGAGATAATTAGGTGATTAACAAAGTGATGATTGATCATTATTGAAGACACCTGATGTTAATAAGCAGAATCACCAAAGGAGAAAACCAATATTTTTAAATAACCATTATAGTGGTCAGTGTTTGCATTAGTTAGGCTCTTGACCCTTAAATCTTCAACATTAGGTCTTGTTTGGCTGCAATTATTGAGTTGCAACAACCATACATGGCAAAAACAAAAGTCATCAGGTGGCATTGACTGTGCTTGGCATAATGATTATATAGTGACTTCAGTATTTGACATAGGATTTCCTTACAGACTACAATAAACTGTGAACAAAAGAGCAATCAGTTTTGGCATAATCTTGGAGATCCGTTCCGTTCAAAGGGACGGCTCTTTTGGCTCTTTTCAAATATTTAGTCAGTTTTAAGAAGCCATCTTGGGGGCATCTCAGTTTATCCTGGAAATAATCACTGGGAGGAATGATGAGGTGAGATTTGTAGTCAAATAATTAAAACTCAGATATCACACACCAATATCTGAGTTTGAATTATTCAGAAATATTGATTATTACCTCATTTGTCATGTGTGGACTATATTCCATAGGGTTGCACAACAGCCCTCTGCTTAGACAGTGACATCAATATTTTGGATTTACCTTTAGTACAAAGTGTATGTGTAAAGCTACGTTGACTTATGTTATTCATACAATACCTACTCACAAATAAACATCAAAAACAAAGCCGTCTGCAATGAATTTCTGTGCAAAACAGCTTTTACTACAAACACTTCCACAAAAGATCATTTTGATAGAAAAAAAAAATATTTAAAGTTTTAAATATATACTGTAGATGAAATTAGAATAAATAGAGTCCACTATTAATACTATTACTACTGTAAACTTTGCAAATAGGACATCAGCCCCTTCAAGTCTTAAATGAACAATAACAAAGTGGGCTGCAATGAATGTCTGTGCAAAACAGCTTTTAGTGAAAGGGCAGTAGTTAGTAGTTTTAGTTAGGCAGTAGCACCCCTGCGCTGGGTGCGCCCCTCCCCCTATAACTGTTCTGTCTCGCGGAGGAGCTACAGTAATTTGTGTGCATCTGTGTGAAACGTGCATTGGACAAAAAGAATGACAGAAAAAACGGCTCCCCCACAGCCGCGACTTGACTCCCATCGTTCATGTTTGCGAGCTGTTCAAAAGAATCGGTTCGTTCGTGAGCGTAACAGCTCTAGTGGATTGTCAAGGCTGTTACAATAAGCAAAAAAAAAAATTAAAAAAAAATTAACTTAGAGATTAGACACTAGACACTAGTGATTCACGCCAAACAATGAATATGTTAAAACATAATCATCACCTGATGACATGAGCTTATGTCTGGCTGTTTTAACTCAAACACAGCAACCAAACAACATATAGTATTAAAGATTTAAGGGTCAAGAGCCCAACTAATGCAAACTGACCACTATAATGGTTGCTTAAAAAGTTTGGTTTTCTCCTTTGGTGATTCTGCTTATGAACATCAGGTGTTTCAATAATGATCAATCATCACTTTGTTAATCACCTAATTATCTCGTTAACTTCAACACTGCTTCAGTGTCTATATGTGTCCACACCATAGACTGTAAAAAAAGATGGACGACTCATCTCCGCTTCATTCCATATAGGAAAGTGAAGCCAAAATGTCTTAATATGGCCGCTGCCATCTTGGGGGAAATTACGTCATTTGGAGCCAGATTCTGCGCAGTAGAGATTCGTTTGGAGCCAGAGTCTGCGCAGTAGTGTCGCGAGGCGGAGCCGCGGTATCAAAGTCCCGCCCAAACTCCCGCAGACCCAATCGCAAGATCACAATCATGACACCACACCCCGTTTTTATAGCATAAAATAACTACCTAAAAGCGAACTTTTTTGAAAAATGAACACTTGAACATGAATCAGCATTATAAGAACTACCTCACACGATGGAAACCATCTTTGGAAAAAAATTATTTCAAGTGTAATTCGATTATTTAGTTTGGCTCAAATCCCATTAGATTACATGGAGAGGGCGGGGTTTATGACCTATACTGCAGCCAGCCACTGGGGGGCGATCGAAAACTTTTGGCTTCACTTTTCGAGACTCGTGCGGCACACTTGGTCCACACTCAGAGTGTTAAATTAACACTGGGGATTTGGCTGTGTACCCTTATGACTGGTTTTACTGTATGGTACAGGGTCATACATGTAATATTTTTACATTCAAATTGTCCGAGCTGAAAAGACAAAAAATATCACATTCAGAAAAAGTGGTTGTGTATAATCTGGTTTAGCAAGAAGGAAGTGTGTTTGTTTTACAGTTAAGTCCTATATTTATAGTCTTAGCTGATATAATTTCATTTGGAATTAAAAAATGATTATTCCAACATACTAGAGTTTATATTCCAGGTACCAGAATGATAATCATTCTTCAAAGTGTATAGTTTGCAGTTTATTGTGGTGACTTTCTTGGCCCGGATGAATGAAGTTAGACACATCGTGAGCACTTCCAGTTGGGGCATGAGATCTGATGCCAAAACAATCCCTCTGTTTCTGCATTGTTTTTTTTTTTCTGTGTTCTTCTGCGTGCTGTTCATGTGTTATTTCAACAGGATGTCATTAGTATTCATCAACTACTTAGTCAAACCACAATTATACATAAATACAAAGTAATCATTAAATGAGAGGCACATTAATGTTACACCATCACTTACAGTATACATGATTTAATACAAAGCTTTTAAGATAATTACATTTCCCCATACACAAATTACTTAAAAATACTTTTACTATCCCTTTTGAATTCCTTTATTGATGAATTTGTTATTAAAAGAGCTATTATCAGACAAAGTTTTTCCATCATGCATTTATAAATGACGGATCTCTTGCTGGAAGTATCAGGTCTGACTATTCATCAGAGGATTTGTAAAGATTTATGTTTTTTAAATGAAAAACTTAATCAGTTTCTCTAGAATACAAGGTAATCAGGTCTTTTACTCTTTCTCATCCTGTCAAAATGAGGGATTATGTTTCAGTTTCAGTACTCAGCTTTTAAGACAGAAAAACCATTATCAGTTAGCTTTCATGTGAAATCCAGTGGCATCACTCACTGACGGATATGTAAGGGTCCATTTTTAGAGGCACATTTGTTCACATCTGGATAACATATCAGCTTTCCCTTCAGCGAGGCTCACAGGAGAGCACATACTGACTGCAGCAGCGCTCGGCGCTGGAATGTGCTCGTGAAACTGTGTCAGAGCCAGCCAAGATATTTGAACACACTCTCAAGAACCTCAGTAACCTACATATATGGCTCAGTTTCCCTCTATGGGCTTCTCTGGCCATGAAATTCTTCAAGTGAATAAGAATTAGATCAGGCTGTCAAAAACTTGCGTGTTTAAGGTTATGATGTGATATGTTTTTATTATATCCAGTGTTGCTAAGTTGTAGAAAAGCATTTCTAATTGTGTTGTTCCAGTGGGTCATATTTTTAATCGTATTTTCTGAAGAAAATGTCCATATTAACCCAAACAACTATTTCTGCCCAGCTCGCTATTGAAAATGGATGACTTCCTGTTTTTAGTCAGTTGTTGTTAGAATTGTGAAACAGCTGCTTAAGTATTTAGCTATTCACTGCATGCACTACTAAGATTGGCTGACCATACATCCTCTTTTTCCCAGACATGTCCTGTCCGGTATTTCTAAAGTGCCTTAAAAAAGTTTGAGTTTTGACTTTGTTTTCCTATTGTTTTGATATTTTCTGAAGGTAATGACTGAAAGGTTTAACTAATAACATGCAGCCATTGTGCATAATTGACCAATAGTGACGTGCGAGAAGGTGGGATCTACAGAGATTGATCAAAACAATGCAAATATGTATACAAATAGTGTATAAGGACAGAAGAGAGCGTGTCTTTAAGTTTAGGCAATTTAAAAGTCCTGGCCAGGACAAATGTTTACCTGAACTAAGCTGAACTTATCTGGTCTTATTCTCACACAAAATTATTTATTTATCATTAAAAATCTTTTAAATGTTACTCTCAGTGGTTTAACTAAAACAAATTCTATTATATATTTCAGGAAAAACGCAAAAGACAAGCCGAGATAGAGGACAAAAGAAGACAACTCGATGAACTTGTTCTACAACTTCAACATTTCAAGGTAAAAAACTCTTTAAATCATCTCTGATTGAATTTTTACTTTGCACCAGTACATTTCATTGATCAGTAAATGTTAGCTTTAAGTATGTTTTCCTCCATGTTAACTTATCAATCCACTGTGTTCTCCAAAGTGATTTCATGGCGTAATTCCACACAAGAGTTTTGGTGTGAACCATCAGTCAATTTGGAGTCAAGATTTTGGTTCTGAGCTTCAGTTGATGCCATAGGCTTTGTATCTTTGTATTCCACTGGGTAGTGTAACACATATCTCAAAACTCTTTGACTCAGAATTAGTTACCTTTGGTGAGCACCTCAAATTCATTGCATCATTGCAGCAGACAACTGCAAATTTCAATCAGTGTCTGTTTTGGTGGTACAGTAGAGAATCCCTGTCTTAGTAGATGTTGTTGCTTAATATTACTTAGTACTTAAAGGTATAATAATAACAACACTGTAACAAGGACAATAACGAAAAAGAGAGAGAATATTCACTCCTGAATCCCTGTCTAGATAACAGCTAACATTACTACTGTATCTGCATGGGTGATGCACGCATACTAGTTGGACCTAAACAACACAATAGGGTAGAGTAGTGCTATCAAGTTTGTTTATTTTCTTATAAAGGGATTAAATACCATATACAATTCTAAACACAAAGTCAAAAAAAGTATGCAGTACAGATAATAAACAAAATACAAATATTTACCATTTTTAAATAGAGCACAGCATTTGGGTTCCAGCAGTAAAAATCTCATTCACTAACACTTTATTTTAGGGTTTCCTTGTTACACGTTACATGTCCTATATAATATAGTATTATAGCAACAATAAATTATGCATAATTACATGCATACTACTAACCCTAAACCAATTCTCATCCTAACCCAAACCATACAGTAAGTAGATGGTCTTGCTTAATATTACTCGGTACTTAAATGTATAATTACACTGTAACAGGGACATTAACAAAAAGAGAGAATCTTCTCTGTCTAGAGAACAGCTACTTTGCTATGTGCATGGATAATGCACATATACTAGCTGGACCTAAACAATACAGGGTAGGACAGTGGAATCACATTTGGGTTTGTAAATTACTAGAGAAGTAATCTTAGATTTTTTGTCCTGATGATAATCTTTCTCTCTCTCTGCGAGTCTGCATCAGGGGAACATGTCTGAATCAGCTCTAGCAACACAAGAGTGTGTTATCAGATAGCCAGGGGTTTGCCTCATTTACACAGAATTACTTTGTGGTGTTATCACCCAAATTTTATGGCAGTGAGTTTATACAAAAAAAACAGCCTTTGGTTTAAAGTCACTCATGACTTTTTTGAGATTTTGTCTAGGCCTCTGGAGAGAAGGACTTTAGGGAAAAGAAACACTTATTCTCAATGACTGCAAAAGATTTGATAACGCTGTAGTACCGTGAGACTTTTGTAAAGACCGCCGACAGACTGAAAAATAACAAAGATCGCTTATGCTTCATGAAGACATGCACACAACAGCTAACAACAGCTCTGACATTAGCTAGCTAGTCAAATGCGCAAATTCTTAGTGGGAATGTGTATCATAATGAAAAGGAAGTGAATGTTTTCGAAGGACTGAATTCAAAGTGAGGATTTGACTGAAAAAGAGCAGCATATCCAGGAAAAGAGATGTTTGTTTAGTTGTGGGTGTAATCGGCTTCTGAAGCAAGTTCTCATTGGAAAGTACAGCTGCAATGCCTGTGATGTATGCCTAGATTTTGTGAGGGCCAACAGAAAGATTTGAATCTCAGTTTATTTTCTCATAAAGAATGAAATATGATGTGAAATTCTAAACATAAAGTTAAAAAAAAACTGTACAGATGGTAAACAAAATACAAATATTTGCTCATTTTTAAATAGAACACAAGAGTCGGGTTCCAAAAGTAAAAAACTCATTCGTCAACTATTTTAAGGTGTCCTTGTTTGTCTTTACTCTAATTCAACTCATACAGTCAAACCAAAAATTCTTCAGACACCAGATACAATTTTTATATTTTTTTAATAGTGGGTGCAGGACATTATATTTCATTTACGTAAGTGAGGATCACCAAATAAAGGAAACTGTGGCATATAATACCCAAAAATTCATACAGTGGACTACCAGTAAAACTGATAATAATTTAGGACCAAAAATTATTCAGACACTTTGACCTGACCATGTTTTGCTTAAGTGTTTTTCAAAATTAAGCATTGCTTAGTAATTGGTCAAATATTGGAGGTGTCTGAATAAATTTCGGTTTGACTGTAGCTGATTGGTGATTCTTTTTTTTTTTTTATCCTGATAGTAGCTATTATGTAATTGCATAATATACAAGCAACTAACCATTACTGCAAAATAATCCCACAGGGTGCTCAAAATAAGGCTTTGTGTCTCCCAGAAGAGGTGTATTTTACTGTAATGACCAGCTGACCATACATGATCAAATGCAATGAAATGAAACTAACAGAGCTATATATGGAGCTGGTGCCTTAGGCAATATTATTCTGTTTAGCAGTCATTATATATTTAACGTCAGAATGCCACAATTGGCCACTTACAATCAAGTATCCCAGACAGCCATGCAATAAAACATGAAACAGCTTTTTATAAGGAAACTTCAAAGAATATAATGCGATTGTCAAGTTCTGAAAATCTGAAATCTAAGAATGGGTCCTTAAAGCACTGCCTTGAGTCTTTTGAAGCCAAACATGTGGGTAGTCTTGAAATCTAAGACCACATACCTTCAGCAGCTTGCGAAACAGTCCTGAGTTCCTGTGGTTGACCTTCATTGAGGTGACTAGGCGTAAGGGGTCTTGAGAGACCTCATAGCTCACATAGCTCACACAGAGTCAGTTCGACCACAGCTGGTGACTTCCTGAACAGCTGCTCATGTTGGACAGGTTATAAATGTATTCAAGTTTACATGAGAATGTGGCAACACGTGGCATTTATATCCTGAACTCAAATGTTAAACAATGCACATATAAAGGTTTTTTCTGTGGTATGCCACAATCCACACAGTAATGAGCTGACTAAAGTATAAACTAAATCCAGTTTTAGATTCAGCTGGTACACTTAGGCTACATTCACCGAGCAGCAGAGAATTTGAGCGCTAAATATAGTTTACAGACGCATTCTGTAACTGAATTGGCCTTAAATTTGTGCGTGTTGTGTTTTTTTCATGTGAGGTTTTGCAAACTCACAGAAAATGGAGACAGTTGAGGTTTTAGATTTAGATCCACACAGTTTCTGCCACCAGTTTTGCTGTCTAAATGTTGCAGTTTACTAAAAAGGCTTAAACCACAGATGGTTTGCTGGTCTTAGGTGATTCACTTTGGTTTAGCAGCTTATCCCAGCATCATAAGCCATACAAACCCCTTTAAACTACCTAAGCTCATTGGAAACACATGCAAAACTCAAAAAACATACCTATACATATGAATTGCTGCAGTTTCCGGTTGAAAAAAACACGTTTCGATTTTCGAGTTTCGATTAGACAAGAATATTTTTTGCGCGTTATTATTTTAAGACCTCAAAACAATTTTAAGATACTGCAGGATTTGAAAACATACTTTTTTAACATTAGCATCACATATTTAGCTTCATATCTATGTGAGCTGAAGTGCTCCAGTGCAAATCCTGTGAAACTGCGGTTCGACAAAACAGCTTAAACCCACCTATAGGGAAGTTAAAATAGTACGACATTTTAGTGCAAATAGTTTTGAATGCCACTTGTTAGTAACTGCCTTTTCCAAAACAACTAAAAGCTTTAAAAATACTGATGTGGGCCTATTTTGTCACAGAATAAAATGTCAAAATATTTTGAGCTTGTGTTCGCCACAAACCTTATTCCAGGCATTCAACCAAAAATCCATTGACTTTGGAATAATTGAACAGCAAGTGCTAAAATACTAACTCATTTCCAGGTTTTAGGACTCATTTCTGCAGCACTTTATTGTTACTATGGTTACATGCATTATTCAGAGCTGTCATGAGAACAGAAAAACAGATTGTCTCTTGCAACTATATTATGCACATGATTACTCAAGAGTCACACCTGTTGGAGTACTAATACTTTTGTCAATCCCAAACACCTGTGTGAATAAATAAAAAAAAGACAGCTGATGTAGACCGTATCAATGAACTGACCATAGAAAATGATTCTGTCTTACAGTCTAAAGCCATGAGGGAGAGATGGCTTCTGCAGGGGACACCAGCAGTGCCACAAGAGGAAGAGGAAGGTCGGAGGAAACAAGTTGAGCAAGATGAACTTCACGTCAAGACACTAGAAGATGCCATTCACAGGTACAGCATTGTTTTTCTGATGAAAAATAACCCAGTGTTTACTGAACACTTTCCACTGAGCTCATCTAAGAAAATAAGGGGTGTTTTTTAGGGTTATATGTTTATTTCCTGCAGCAGCATCCATTAAGCAACCACTGTCCCAAACACTGGAGTCATTTCCTCCAGACTTCAGTGGGATCTGTATTTCTGCTCAGCTTTGCTTTTAATTATGAGAACTTCAAAGCTGCTTCCTTCAAGCTCATCTGGTAGACGTATTTGAACCTCTGCAGATGCCATTTTAAGGTTCCTCATATGGGATGCATTGCCAAACCAATGTGTGTTTCAGTTGATTGCTCTGCAGCAGGATATTTTGACAATCACACAGCACTCTCGCTTCGAAAACAAGGTGTTGTGACTAGAAATCCACTGAAATCGTGTGAGGAGCATTACACTTTAACCATGGCAGTAGTCTAGGTTAATCAGCTGGTATGTTTGAGTTGGAAAATAAGTTGACACCCATTGGGAATTTGGTCATAATCTAATAGAAAGATATGCATAAACAAAAATTTGTTACTAATGTATGACAAAACATTGATATTGGCATCGCTGTTGAAAAAAACAGCATATGCTGGTTAGGTAGGTTTTGATGCTGGGATGCTGGGTTACACTGGTTTAAGCTGGTCCTAAACTAGTCATGAGCAGGAGGGACCAGCTTAGGACCAGCACATGACCATCTTAAAACAGCTAAGGACTGGCATAAACCAGCTAGGCACCAGCTAAGGACCAACATAAACCAGCTAAGGACCAGCTTAAACCAGCTAAGGACCAGCTAAAGACCAGCATAAACCAGCTTAAACCAGCTAAGGACCAGCATAAAACAGCTAAGGACCATCTTAAACCAGCTAAAGACCAGCATAAACCAGCTAAAGACCAGCTTAAACCAGCTAAAGACCAGCATAAACCAGCTAAAGACCAGCATAAACCAGCTAAGGACCAGCATAAACCAGCTAGAGACCAGTGTAAACCAAATAAACTGGTGGAAAAAAAACAGCAAAAACCATGCTAGGCTGGTTGGCTGGTTTTTGTTGGTCAACCAGCCTGGTTTTAGCTGGTCAGAAGGCTGGTTTTAGAGGGGTTTTAGCCACTTTCCCAGCCTGGCCAGACTGGGAGACCAGCTAAAACCAGCTACATCCAGCCTAAACCAGCTAAGACCAGTTTAAACCAGTTAAAACCAGCATCCCAGCATCAAAACCAACATATGCTGTTTTTTGTTTTTTTTACCGAGATGAGAAAGCTTGTCCAGAAAGTTTGAAATATATTTAATATCTTGAAATGTTAAGGGCTATTAAGACATTTCACCATGGTTAAACTATGGTTAGTGTAGCAAAACCATGGTTAAGTTGTGGTTACCATAGTTTAACTATAGTAACCATGTTTTTTTTTTTGGGGGGGGGGGGGTTATTTGTAGTAAAACCATGGTTAATTTTCGTAAGGGTAGAAGTTTGCTAGTATATTCTGTTGATGTCATTAAGCATATTTCTAGAAACTAATTCATGTTTTAGCAAATTGTTAACATGTCTTAGCAAGTTAATGGGCATGATTTGAAAGTTTAAAAAAAAATTGCCTGTGTTTTAACATGTTGCCAAATATTTCTATATTGTTTTAGTTAGCTACCATAGCACATTGCTAACATGTTTAGCATGTTTTAGCACAGAAAACCACCCAAAACGTCCAAGTAGTGCTATACGTGATCCTAACCATGGCTGCGGTGTTGATTGCTAGCTAGTTGTTAGAAGTTATTAACATTCAAACATGTTGGCATGTTCAGTATGATTCTAGAAGTTGTTGGTATGTTCAGTCATTAAAAGTAACTAGTATGATTTGCTAATATTTTAATATTTTCTTGCAACTTGTGTGTTTTAGCATGTTGCCAGATGTTTCTATGTTGTTTAAAAGTTTGCTACCATGGTTTAACACAGTGCTAACATGTTTTAGCTCATTTCTACTATTGTTTATCACATTGCAAAAGACCACCTATCTGCAAAGAGGTGATACTAACTGTGGCTGCAGCATATTTTAATCAACTGAATCTAATCACAAACAAAACTGGAAAGCAATGGGAGTTTAATTTACAATATAATATAAAGCAGGTTATGCATAAAAAAGAAACAGATGCACGTAAGCATATACTAATAAAACAGCTTTCCATGACTGTTCATTAAATGCACATTCTTTTCCATTAATTTGGTGTAGAAGTTCCCATGGCTAAGACTCAGATCACTACTGGAACAGTCAATATTCCAACAATAAGTGTCGGAACATTGGAATATTCCAATATAACTCTTGTTAAAATTGGCGTTCTTGGAAACTACATTGGCTTAATTGAGGTTTAGTGAATTAGTATGTGTTTTCAGTTATGTTTTTTAAGTAGAGAAGGCCTGTAGAGTCTTTTGATTTCTGTTAAAAGGCTGACGTTGAATGTCTCAAGGCTTCTGAATGTTAGATAAATCCAAGAGGAGCAAGTCTTACTCAAAGACACTGGTTATCTCAAGAGTTTCAAACACTGTTTGGAGGGCTAACTGTTTTTTTGGTTTTGAAGCATTCAATTGTTATTCGGTTGATTCAAGTGAGCTGCGTGGGAGTGTTTGCAAGATGTTTGGATTTTGAAAACTCACATTACATAAGTTATGTGCTACCTTTTGGTCCTCAGAAGTGATTATGTAATCAGTTTTTGATTGAAGTGGATGATGCTCTTACACTCTGTTTGACAGTAATAAGTGGATGCTCTGAAATACATCACTGAGTTGATTGTTGACTTGCTCTTCCATTATGTCATCTATGGAACGTCCAATTCATTGTTTAGATTTTATTAAGTCTCAAGGGTGGATTTCCTCTCTGTACAGGATGTCGTCCTAGAATGTCTGTTTGGGATGTAAAATTTTTCCCAGGGTACACAAAGTGGTCTGATATTTACTATTATTTACATCCAGTGTTGCGTAGTAACTGATTATATGTAGTCAGGATTATGTAATCAGATTCCAAAAAAGGAAGTACTTCAGTGAGTGTTTGAGCCTTCTGTAATAGTTGCATATGAGTCCCTCAGTTGTCCTCAGTGTGAAAAGATGGATCTCAAAATCATACAGTCATTGTTGGAAAGGGTTCAAATACACAAAAATGCTGAAAAACGAACAAATTTGTGAAACCTGAAGGACTTTTCTGCAGAACCGCAGGCAGTTTAACTGAAGTTAACAGTTTAACACAGCTGATCATTCAGGTAACAACGCAGTATTAAGAATCAAGTGTATGTAAACTTTTGAACAGGGTCATTTTAATAAATTCAGCTATTATTTTCTCTTGTGGACTATATGTAAACATCATTTTTGTGAAATATCTTATTCAGATCAGTACTAAAAAAATAACATGCATTTTGTATGATCCCTCTGATTTTGATAAAATAATTATAATTTTGCAGATTCTGCAAGGTGTATGTAAACTTTTGACTTTAACTGTATATTTAAATATTAGATGGGAAAACTAAATTAAAACTAGAAATGCTGTTAACTGCTTTTAAGTAAGTTCGAGTTGAAGTACTAAAATTTGAAAGAAAAAAAAGCTTACTAAATTACTAAAAATTAAAGAAAAGCTAATGAAAACAAATAAAAATGAAAACTGAGAATATAAAAATAGCAGCTAGTTCAAAATATTGATAAATACTACAGTAATGCTAGCTTTACTAATAGTAATAAATACCATAGTAATGCTACTTCTAATATATTAAATAATCTCTAAATCTGTGAAATCAGCAGTCAACACTTGGTCAGCACTTTTTAGTTACACTCTTAAAAATAAAGGTGCTTTTTTGTCTAAATGGTTCCATAAAGAACCAGTAACATCTGAAGAACTTTTCTGTTTCATGAAAGGTTCCTTGTGGCGAAAGAGGTTCTTCAGATTAGAAAAAAGTAAGAACGAGATGGTTCTTTAAACAACTTTTGACTGAATGGTTCTTTGTAGAACCAAAAAATGGTTCTTTTATGGCATCGCTGTGAAGAACCTTTTAAAGCACCTTTATTTTTAAGAATGGATATGACAGTGTGTTTTTTCCACACTAGTCTATTATGGCATCGACTATGTCAGATAAACCTGCATCTAAACCAACTGTGCTTGGTCATTTTAAATGTCAATTAGAAATTCTCTTCCTGTCTAAGTGGGTGGTTCTTGCCCAAAATCAGAAGTTATTTGGACTTAATTCAAATCGTTGCAAAGCAGCTGTACAGAACATTTAGGTTACTACAGTATATTTAGTAGCATGCTAGTGGTGACTACTGTATGTCAAGTTGATGTACATATGGTATAGATGTATGTTAAAATCAGTAATGGTGTAATCAAACAGACGATGAACACTATTAATAGTGATGATTATGTGTTGCAATCAACCTTGTAGCAACATTTTGTAGTGCTGTATATTGTTTTAGGGCTGGCATCATCTGAGGTCCTCTGAGGGGTTGGCATTATCTCTTCTCAGGTATTCTGAATCCAGACTAAATCTTGTGTTATTCCTAGTTACCTCGGGATGTTAATCCCGTGGCAGAAACAGAGAAACAAATAGGGAAATAATTACCGTAGCTGCTGTTCCAACCAAGCAAAAATGATGTGTTTAGCCCAAGCTGAAGAATGTTGATGTGCATTTGATCAGATGTAACTGAACTGTAACTGTAACTGTAGCGTCTTCACACACAGATGAAACTTACTAGAGAAGTGTGACATAAGTGCATCTGTAAATAAATGCATTTTAAATGTACATCTCGCACGCTTTAATGACCTTCAAATGGAACACATACGCTCGCTTCGAACTAATGAATAATGGCAGAATATCCTGTGATGTCCACTTCGAAGGGCAGTAACGTTGGTATAGAACAAACGTCGGAAGCGATGCGTGAAACACAAAATGTGCAGAGCGGTGGGGCGCGAGGACTGGAATTGGGAACCGCTGCTTTAGTGGACTTTGCTATCCTAGGTACTACCAAAAGTCCAGAGTTTTGCGACCTTAGGGAGCGTGAGGGATTGTAGCGTGGTAGACTAGTTAGGTAGGAGCTAAACCATTAAGGGCCTTATAGGTCAGAAGTAATATTTTGTAAGTGATACGGAACCTAATAGGTAGCCAGTGCAGAGACTGTAAAATTGGGGTAATATGATCATATTTTCTTGATCTGGTAAGGACTCTAGCAGCTGCATTTTGGACTACCTGTAGCTTGTTAATTGAAGATGCAGGACAGCCACCTAGTAGTGCATTACAATAGTCCAGTCTAGACGTCATGAATGCATGAACTTTTCTGCATCAGAAAAAAGTAACATGTTTCGTAGCTTGGCAGTGTTTCTAAGACAGAAGAATGCAGTTTTTGTAACATGAGAAATATGATTTTCAAAGGACAGGTTGCTGTCTAATATAACACCCAGATTTTTGACTGTAGAGCAAATAACAGTACATCCGTCTAGTTGCAAATTGCAATTCAAGAGCAATTCAAGAGACTTAATCATTTCCTATGTGAGGCTAGTGGGCCACAGATCTATCATTGACAAGAAAAACATTGAGATTTAACCACTGCACTGCTAACAGACTTCATCAAATGATCTGAATAATGGACCACAAAACCAACATCTGAATTTACCAAAACCTTCCCTGTCAATGGTGAATCAAAAAGTAATTTTTCAGTCTAAAAGGACATATCTGAGTTACACTTATTGTTGGGAAGGCTATTTTAAGATTTCAGAAGAAGGTAGAGCTTCTCTCTACTAGTTACTAGTGTAAACCACAAGTTTGCACTCACTTACGGGAGCTTAAAAAAGCAAATGTCCTTGGGCTGCGAGCTCCCATCTGTCATTGGAAGTGTAATTGAGTCAAATGGACGGGACAACTGTTCAGATCATTGTCCGGCTGTGCTGTTTGTGGGTGGCAGGTGATATTTCCTGGGCTGCTGGTTGGGGGTGACGGGGCAGGGTAGACTCGCACAGAAATCCCTTTGTCAGGACAGGGGGAGGAATGAAACGATAGAACCGCCTCTGTGGCAGAAGTGTGGAGACTGAGGGAGTGGCTGCTGGCTATTTCTGTACCCTGCAGAGGAGATTGTCCAAAATAAATAGGCACTCAGGACTTTTTCCAGAGTTTATAAAAAAGCCTTAAACCTAAAATTTGCTGAAAATATGCTCACCCTCATGCCATCCAAGATGTAGATGAGTTTGTTCCTTCATCAGATTTGGATAAATGTAGCATTACGTCACTTGCTCACCAATGGATCCTCTGCAGTGAATGGGTGCCGTCAGAAAGATAGTCCAAACAGCTGATAAAAACATCCCAATAATCCACAAGTAATCCACATCACTCCAGTCCATTGATTAATGTTTTGTGAAGAGAAAAGATGCATGTTTCTAAAAAAAAACAAATCCATCATTCTGGCCAAAATATGAGTCTCTAATCCATAATGACGCTTCTTCCAGTGAAAAAGTCTGTCTCCTGTTGTCTCTCACATCAGAATCCAACCACATATTTGTTTAGAGCTGTTTTGAACTGTTTTGGCTTGTAAACAGTGCTTGATTTCTGTATATTTCTCTCCTGACTCAGACCAGATGACTTTCTCACTGGAAAAAACAATATTATGGATAAAAGATTCATATGTTAACCAGTTTAAAGCTAAAAAAAATGTCTTAATGATCAATTTGTCATTTTGTAGTCTAAAAAAGGAGGATTGTGAGTGGGAATGTGTTTTTAGACTGGATTTGTACAAGTCTGACTGTCAGATGAGTTTTTCTCTTCATCAGATTTGGATAAATGTAGCATTACTTGCTCACCAATGGATCCTCTGCAGTGAATGGGTGCCGTCAGAATAAGAGTCCAAACAGCTGATAAAAACATCACAATAATCCACACCAATCAATCAATTAATGTCTTGTGAAGAGAAAAGCTGCATATTTGTAAGAAACAAATCCATCAAGACATTTCTAGCCAAAATATGAGTCTATAATCCATAATGACGCTTCTTCCAGTGAAAAAGTCTGTCTCCTGTTGTCTCTCACATCAGAATCCACCCACATATTTGTTTAGAGCTGTTTTGAACTGTTTTGGCTTGTAAACAGTGCTTGATCTTTGTATATTTCTCTCCTGATTCAGACCAGATGACTTTCTCACTGGAAAAAGCAATATTATGGATAAAGGATTCATATGTTAACCAGAAGCAACAGTTTAAAGCTAAAAAAAATGTCTTAATGATCAATTTGTAGTCTAAAAAAGGAGGATTGTGAGTGGGAATGTGTTTTTAGACTGGAGTTTGTTTAGCATTAGCATTATGTCACTTTCTCACCTCTGCAGTGAATGGGTGCCGTCAGAATGAGAGTCCAAACAGCTGATAAAAACAAAATAATCCACACCAATCAATCAATTAATGTCTTGTGAAGAGAAAAGCTGCATATTTGTAAGAAACAAATCCATCATTAAGACATTTCTAGCCAAAATATGAGTCTATAATCCATAATGACGCTTCTTTCAGTAAAAAAAAGGTCTCTCTCCTGTTGTCTCTCACATCAAAAAACCAGAAGCAACAGTTTAAAGCTAAAAAAAGATAAATTTGTCATTTTGTAGTGTAAAAAGGAGGATTGTGAATGGGAATGTGTTTTTAGACTGGACTTGTACAAGTCTGACTGTCAGCCGCCCAAACAGATGGCTATAATTTAGAAATATGCAAAAATTGTCTTAAACAAATGAGACTAACTGATACATTGCTGCATCACATTAAAAACGCAAAGCATGGGGTTATGCCTGCCTGCTTATAAAAAAAACTGAACAATTATGTCAAAGCATTAAAACTAGAAGCTTACGGTAAATGGTTTTGGCTGTAGTGCTAGTGGTTTTAACTATAGCCTGGGCAGAACAGCAGTGCATCTCTTGCAAGGACAGACTTCTCCTAAAAACGTATCATTACGGAAGACGTCCCAGCCACTGAGTCTAAAGTAAAGCTGTAACTACCAGGCTTTCCAGGAAAAAAATGTGGCATTGACATGATACTAACTCACTCATAAAGCACCTCCCCGACACATCTGCACACACTGTTTATACAACTGTGTGATATGAGCTCCTAATATGGTGAAAAGAAAGTGTAAGGCCTCTCCTCTTGCACTGGAGGAAAGAGAGACATAAAAATAAACATTACATCAAGGTTATAGATAAGACTGACTGCTATTACTATACTGAGACCTCTTAACATGTCATGGGCTACTGAATATCTTCCTCTGTTTTGACTGAGTCAGTCAGCATGGAATATATTTCAGAAAATCTTTGGGCCAGTTCCAGAACAGTGTTAGTTATTATTGAAAAACTAGTACGCTTATATATACTACTGGTCAAAGGTTTACAATAAAATAAAATATATATTTTTTAATGTTTTGAAAGAAGAAAAGACTAATAAATGTTCCTTGAACAGCAAATCAGCATATTTGAATTATTTCTGAAGGATCATGTGACACTGAAGACTGGAGTAATGATACTGAAAATTCAGCTTTGCATCACAGGAATATTAAAATATATTCAAATAAAAAACGGTTATTTTAAATTGTAGTAATGTTTTGCTGTATTACTGTTTTACAAAAATACATTCAGGCTTGGTAAGCATAAAATACTTTTTTCAAAAACTGAAATCTTAATTATTCCAAAACTTTGACTGGTAGCGTTGTTTTTAGTCTTTTAATTTCATTTTCATACTGAAGTTGAAGTCAAAAGTTTACATACATCTTGCAGAATCTGCAAAATGTTAATTATTTGACCAAAATAAGAGGGATCATGTTTACATATAGTCCACAAGAGAAAATAATAGTTGAATTTATAAAAATGACCCTGTTCAAAAGTTTACATACACTTGATTCTTAATGCTGTGTTGTTCCCTGAATGATCCACAGCTGTGTTTTTTTGTTTAGTGATAGTTGTTCATGAGTCCCTTGTTTGTCCTGAACAGTTAAACTGCCTGCTGTTCTTAAGAAAAATCCTTCAGGTCCCACAAATTCTTTGGCTTTTCAGCATTTTTGTGTATTTGAACCCTTTCCAATTTGAAGATCAGGGGAAATTTTACTTATTTTGTCTTCTGGGGAACATGTATCTTCTGTAGCTTCTGAAGGGCGGTACTAAATTAAAAAATATATATATGATATTTAGGCAAAATCAGAAAAATGTAAACATCCTCATGCCGTTCATAAGTTTTCACCCTGGCTCTTAATGCATGGTTTTTCCTTCTGGAGCATCAGTGAGTGTTTTAACCTTCTGTAATAGTTGCATATGAGTCCCTCAGTTGACCTCAGTGTGAAAAGATGGATTTCAAAATCATACAGTCATTGTTGGAAAGGGTTCAAATACACAAAAATGCTGAAAAACCAAAGAATTTGTGGGATCTGAAGGTCTTTTCTAAAGAACAGAAGGCAGTTTAACTGTTCAGGACAAACAAGGGACTCATGAACAACTATCACTAAACAAAAAAACACAGCTGTGGATCATTCAGGGAACAACACAGTATTAAGAATTAAGTGTATGTAAACTTTTGAACGGGGTCATTCTCAATATCTTATTCAGGTCAATACTAAATAAAAAAAAAGAGCATGCATTTTGTATGATCCCTCTTATTTTGGTCAAATAATTTCCATTTCGCAATTCGTATGTGAAGTTAAACCATGGAAGATAAGAAATGTTGCCTTGTTTTAAATGTTTCAAGGTTTGTGTGTGTGTGTGTGTGTGTGTGTGTGTGTGTGTGTGTGTGTGTGTGTGTGTGTGTGTGTGTGTGTGTGCGTGCGTGCGTGCGTGCGTGTGTGTGTGTGTTTGGGTTTAGATCAGTGCTATCCATTGTATGTGCTATTTTATTTTAGCTACTGTTACCTAAAGCACTTTCATTTTCTTCAATATTTAGCAAGAGAATATTAAGGTAAATTTATGCAGTATTTTGCAGTCAACAAAGTCACACATGGATTCATTTTCCTATAATGAGTGTTGCCTTAGAAACAAGTCATTTCTGAGTCTGAATCTCCATGTTGTCGTCTCATAATTACAGTAGCGACAAAGACACAATATGAAGACTGCAGAAGTCCTAGAGATTTCTCTTACAGCCATTCAGATTTGATATCTGGTTAACTGGACAGGAAGCAATCAATCTAAGTGTTGTCGTGGGAACAGGAGAGAGGAGGGGGTGGTTTGGTTTGGCTCTACTCCTGATGAACTCTGGCTGAGTACAGGAACATTGCTGGACATTCCCATGAAGTGACAACCTCACATCGGTTTCTTAATGATTCTAGATGATGTTTCAGTAAACATGCTTGTCATACATTTTGGAATGATTGCAATTTGGTGAATCTCACAAAAAACAGGCCCCATATTTCAAGGTTGTATTTTAACCCAAAAGCAGAAGAAATAGAATTTTGTATGGGACAAAATTAAGCCTAGTTTAAGACATTATTTTTAATTGTTGTAACTATAACACATCTTCATTTATTAGTAGTCCTAGTAGTAGTACTATTTAGCTTGCTTTGAATACTACGACCCTAAGAGTGTATGATAGTAAAATATAGTAAAACACAGAAAAAAGGGAACTCTGTAATGGCGTTAGACAGGTGGTGCTGGGGAGGAGGAGGAATACAGACATAATAAAGGCAAGCATAGGTAGAAAGATGCGATTGATTGGCTGCAGAACTGGAGAGAGGACAGCCAATCAGCAGCATGGAAGACTTTCATGACTGAACTTAGTGTATATAAATGACAATGTAAAGTATTTACACATAAAGGTGTAAAAAAAAAGGTAAAAAAAAAAAAGTATATTGTCTATTTTTACCTTTTAAACCAAGATGCTTTCATCTTCTAAATACAGCATATTCGCATGATCATTTCAACTAGCTGCAAGATTTGTGTTGGGATTTTTTGCTCTCACGCAAAATCCCCATTATGTATATTCCTATTGAAATGATTGGATTTTTTGTGAAAATTCACCAAACAACAGTAAATTTTAACCATATGCTATTACTTTATGTACTTTAGTAATGTAAGATGATTTAAATGAAGTTATAAATCAAAAAATCCAACCAGGTCTCATTGTTTATACATGGGTATTAGTACTTAATGTTTACAACCACTAAACATACATTTTTGTACATTTTTATTGATGCTAAAACATACAGTTTGGATGTATTTTAATGTTTGATACATAAAATGTAAAATATTTACAAATCTTTTATATCACTCTGTAATGGCATTAGACAGGTGGTGCTGGGGAGGAGGAGGAATACAGACGTAATAAAGTCAAGCATAGATAGTATATAAAGCATTTACACATAAAGTTGTAGTTACATTAGCAAACTTTTGTTGGTCAACAAGGCAAATTCACATGCCAGTTTGAACATATTGCAAAATTTGCATAGAAATTTTTTGCCCTCACCCAAAATCCCCATTGTGTATATTCCTATTGAAATGACTGGATTTTTTTTTTTTCAACAAACAACAGTAAATATAAACCATATGCTATTGTTTTATGTAATTTAGTAATTTAAGATGATTTAAATTAAGTAATAAATCTTTAAAAAATGTATGTTTTGTGGTTGCAAACGTTAAGTACTAATCTTGCACAATATTGTATAGTATAATGTAAAGTACTTGTCTTAGATTACGTGTATAGTTAAATTATTTATAGTATATGTATAGTTAGATTACAGCTTTAGTAAGCTACATATAGGTTTAAAAATTGCTCTTCTAGTGTTGTATGTTTATATTTGTTTATTTATGTAGCACCGTGGTCCTGCGAGACACGACATTTTGTTTCACTGTATGTCCACACATGTAGCGGAATGACAATAAAGCTCGACTTGACTTGACTTGACTTAAAATCCATCAAGCTCTCATTGTTTATATGTAGGTATTAGTAACATTAATGTTTAAAACCACAAAACTTAATTTTTTTATGTTTTTATTAATGCTGAATCGCACAATTTGGATGTATTTTAATGTTTAAAACATAACAATGGCTACATATTTTTGCTTAAAAAAAGCTTTAAATATTTACTAATCTTTTATGTTGTTAAGATATTTGTATCAATGCATTTTTATTATTTTATTGATAAGCAATGTAGATTCTTAGACCCCTTAACCTATAACTTAAACGTAGCCAGTTTATAGTGAATATAAAAAGATAGGCCAAAATATGCAGGGATATGACCATTTCAGGAACAATATCATTAAAAATATATTTTTATAGTCCATTCTCATTCACAATAATTTATTTATTGCAAAAATATCAAAAGCAGTACCAAAAACACATTCTCATTTATTGATGGTAGTAGTAGTTGTAGTATTTAGCTTGCTCTGCTAAACCCTAAGGCCCGGTTTCACAGACAGGGCTTAGACTAAGATAGGATTAGGCCATAGTTCAATTAGGACATTTAAGTCATTTTTATAAACATGCTTGGAAAAAAAACATTACAGATATGCATCTTGAGACAAAACAAAGGCACTGATATATTTTAAGATCAATCAGTGCAATTTTGTTTCAGTTGAAACAGCTCAGACTTACATTTTAGTCTAGGACTAGGCTTAAGCCTTGTCTGTGAAACCGGGGGTATGAGTTTTGGATGATAAAACAGTAAAACACAGACAAAAGGGAACTCTGTAATGGCACTAGACAGGTGGTGCTGGGGAGGAGGAGGGCTACAGACATAATAATTGCGAGCACAAATAGAAAAAAGCAATTGGCTGCAGAACTGGAGAGAGGACAGCCAATCAGCAGCAAGACTTTCATAACTGAACTTGCTGTTTATAAATAAAAATGTAAAGCATTTACACAAAAAGTCACAAAATTTACATTTTTGTATGTTTTTGTTAATGCTGAATTGTACAATTCAGCATTAACAAAAACATACAAAAATGTAAATTTTGTGACTTTTTGTGTAAATGCTTTACATTTTTATTTATGAGATGTATTTTAATGTTTAAAACTTAAAAATGGCTACATATTTTTGTTAAAAAAATTTAAATATTTACTAATCTTTTATGTTGTTAAGATATTTGTGTCAATGCATTTTTATTATTTTATTGATAAGCAATATAGATTTTTAGACCCCTAATCTACCCCATCTAGGGATATGACCATTTTAGTAACAATATAGATATTAAAAAGATATTTTTTTATAGTCATTAATACCACTCCTACCTCTAAACCTAACCATATCTATATTCCCTAAAGGTTCAAACACAATCATTTATTGCAAAAATATCAAAAGCGGTACCAAAAGCAGTCCAAATGTCGATGTGTTGCAGCCGCAGTGGAATACAATAGTTGTGTATGACGTGCAGAGCAGAATTTTACAGTATTTTCACTGTAATACAGTAACAAAACTCCAATAAGAATCACTATTGAGAACAGTGGGAATAGCCAATAGGAGAAAATGATGCAAACAGTTAGGAAGCGTGAGAAATAATGCAGGAAGTCAGCGGTGGGTGTGAGGCCTGTATGAGCTCATCCAGACGCAACACAAGATGCACTCTTGACCTCTGACTGAGCTTTGGAAAAAGAAAAAAGGGGAAAGTCTGCTTTCAAATGAGTCATGGTCAACACCCATCACAGCTTACAGGCAGTGCGACGCATGGAATAAAGTGTGACTGAAAAAAATAACATTGGAATATTAAATAACAGATCAATCTGACAGATAATAATTTGGTTCAAATCAAGCTTTTCACAAACTCTTGTTTTGAGTTATTTGCGCTTGGAAGTCCTGCTTTAGCAGTTATTAAAGAAAACATACAGCTAGTGAAAGGGCCTAGTGTGTACAATCACAACCTTGTGTGCTCACACAATTATAGCTCACAGAATCGCTCCATTCATAGTTATGGATGTTGATGTTACTCTGGGAATGATTTCCTGTTTCTTTTTTTCCTAAACTGTCAAAATAAAAGTCTTTGTGACGCTTTCGTGCAAGTCGTGCCTGTTCTTTGAAAGCTTTGGACATGAGTCATGAGTCTTATACCAAAATATAAACAGTCAAACCAAAAATTATTTAGACACCAGTTATAATTTTGGATAGTTTTTTTTACTAGTGGGTGCAGGACACTATAGTTCATTTATGTCAGTGTTTCTTAAACTTTTTATACCAAGTACCACTTCAGAAAATGTCTAGCCCTTTAAGTACCACCATAATGACCAACATTAAAAAATAGTTAGTCTAACTATTCAGCTACAGCTCTGCACAGTTCAAAAACGAGGCAGTTTTATTCCTAATAAGAATATTTGTTGTTGTCAGCCACTTTAGCATTGTAAATACTTAGTTTGAACATTAACCCTGCAAAATGCTTACAAACAGGTAAAAAACTTGATGATTAAATTAAAATGTGTTGTACCTAAAAGTTGATTAAAAACTGTACTGTACTTAAATGTAAAATGAATAAATAAATAAATAAATAAATAAATAAATAAAGATTCAATTGTATTGTGTTTTAACATTAATTTATATTTAATTCAATGATTCATCTGCATACCACAAGAGGTAGCCTGAGTGCCACTAGTGTTACTCATACCACACTTTGAGAACCACTAATTTATGTATGTGAGGATAGCAAAATAAAGTAAACCATGACATATTATTACCCAAAAATTCTTTATACAGTGGACTACCAGTAAAACTGATAAAAGCAAATAAACTGTCGTAATGTGAGAAATTTTGAAGGTGTCTAAATAAATTTTGGTTTGACTGTATATCCAGAAAAGTCCAATATGATGTTTTGTAGGAAAACACAACTGATGAATATATTTTACGCATTAAAATAGTCACAAGAGGATAAGAAAGACGAGTTTAGCTGTCACATGGAGAAGTTTTTGCTTGCAGTAGATACATCTCAGTAGAGTTTTTGAGTCAAAATTCCATTTGCAGGAACGTTTTCTCAGTGATTTGTGGTTTTAAACACATTTTTTTAAGCCCCATTTGTTATCCAAACTTAACTTATTTGATTTAAAAAATAATTTTTTGTAATAGCTTTTGGTTAAACAAGTTAATCAACTTTGTAATGAAAAGTCTTGGGGGTAACACATTACAAGTAAAGAGTTATGTAATCAGATTGCTTTTTTTCAAGTAACTAGTAAAGTAACGTATTACTTTTTAATTTACAATAAAATACTTACTTTTTGGGGAGTAGCACAGTATAGTAATGCATTTCCTTCAAAAGTAACTTTCCCTTCCACTAATGAATTTTAACCAAAGCTTTAATTAAGTAAGGGTTTTTTGTTTGTTTGTTTGTTTGTTTGTTTGTTTGTTTGTTTGTTTGTTTGTTTGTTTGTATTGTAAGGTTAGGGCAAGTTATTTAAGTGTTATGCTTTTGATTTTATTAATTTTAGTTAATAGTTTTGTATTCTTAAAATTTGAATAAAATACTTTTTAGCATTTTTCATATGTTTTAAAACATGTTTTATGAATAATGGCTTTGTTCCTTTAATATTTAATTACTTTCACTGTTTTTATTGTGGGTATACCCCGTATACCACATGCCTTACAAAAGGTCAACTTATATAGATATCAAGGTTTTTTTTTTTTTTAAAGTCTCTTATGCTCATCAAAGCAAAGCATCTGTATTTTTGATCAGAAATCAAAAAAGTAATATTATGAAATATTATTGCAATTCAAAATAACAGTTTTTTTTTATTTTAATATACTTTAAAATACATTTTCATCAGCCATTACTCCAGTCTTCAGTGTCACATGATCCTCCAGAAATCATTCTAATATGCTGATTTATTACTTTTATTATCAGTGTTGGATTATTAACAACAGTTGTGATGCTTAATATATTTTTGGAACCTTTGATGAATGCTTGCTTGCTGAATAAAAGTATTAATTTCTTTTCAAGAGAGAAAGAAAGAAAAAAATAGCTGAAACCAAACTTTGAACGAGAAGTTTATTGTTACAAACGTTTTCTGTTGTTAACAAATGCAGTTCTTTTTAACATTATATTTATCAAGGAATCATGAAAAAAGTATCACAGGTTCCAAAAAAATATTAAGCAGCAAAACGGTTTCCGACACTGATCATTAATCAGCATATTAGAATGATTTCTGAAGGATCGTGTGATTCTGAATGAGTAATGATGCTGAAAATTCAGCTTTGCGTCACAGGAATAAAATATATTTTAAAGTATATTAAATTGCATTAACATTTCACAATATTACATTTTTTTCTGTATTAATCAAATAAACGCAGCCTTGATGAGCAGAAAAGTCTCCTTTAAAAGCATTAAAAAATTTTGAGCAGCAGTGTCTATAACCCTATCTGAATACATTAGTTTGATTTTGAAACATACTATAACGTGATTTCACCACTAGATGGCCTTGAAGAATTGAGTCTTTGACTTTGTTATATGTATCCATAACATTGCCACTCTTGTGCTTCCTGAGTCTGTAGTTTAGTATGCAAACAAGATGCACATTGCCCTTTTTAGTTATTCTCATATTTTATTTATTGGGTGTATTATTGTCATCAGTATATTGTTATTTACAGAATACTCTTCCATAGACAGTGACTAAAATTCACTGATTTTGGTCCACACTGAACCATTTAGGACATTTTGATTGCATATTATTTTGATGGTCTCATTTAGAGTAACTTTGCAACTAGATGTCAACTAACTCTTATTAGAGTATTAGTAAACTGTTAGGTTAGGCCTACATAGCAATTGTAGTCTGGCCCAGCTCTGGCCCAAATGCAGCAAAGAATCACGGCCCTTGTGTGGCCCAGATCTTGACTACAGACATGAGCCACACATGAGCCATAACTGGCCCAAATCTCAGCCAAATAGTAACTTATAACCAGCCCTCAGCTGAGGCAGAACATGTTTTAATAGTGCTACCCAAAGGGGTAGTAGAATAAGTTGAAATGTACAGTCGTGGCCAAAAGTTTTGAGAATGATACAAATACTAGTTTTCACAAAGTTTGCTGCTAAACTGCTTTTAGATCTTTGTTTCAGTTGTTTCTGTGATGTACTGAAATATAATTAAAAGCACTTCATACGTTTCAAAGGCTTTTATCGACAATTACATGACATTTATGCAAAGAGTCAGTATTTGCAGTGTTGGCCCTTCTTTTTCAGCACCTCTGCAATTGGACTGGGCATGCTCTCAATCAACTTCTGGGCCAAATCCTGACTGATAGCAACCCATTCTTTCATAATCACTTCTTGGAGTTTGTCAGAATTAGTGGGCTTTTGTTTGTCCACCCGCCTCTTGAGGATTGACCACAAGTTCTCAATGGGATGAAGATCTGGGGAGTTTCCAGGCCATGGACCAAAAATGTCAACGTTTTGGTCCCCGAGCCACTTAGTTATCACTTTTGCCTTATGGCTCCATCGTGCTGGAAAATGCATTGTTCTTCACCAAACTGTTGTTGGATTGCTGGAAGAAGTTGCTGTTGGAGGGTGTTTTGGTACCATTCTTTATTCATGGCTGGGTTTTTGGGCAAAATTGTGAGTGAGCCCACTCCCTTGGATGAGAAGCAACCCCACACATGAATGGTCTCAGGATGCTTTACTGTTGGCATGACACAGGACTGATGGTAGCGCTCACCTTTTCTTCTCCGGACAAGCCTTTTTCCAGATGCCCCAAACAATCGGAAAGAGGCTTCATCGGAGAATATGACTTTGCCCCAGTCCTCAGCAGTCCATTCGCCATACTTTTTGCAGAAGATCAATCTGTCCCTGATGTTTTTTTTTTTTTTTTTTGGAGAGAAGTGGCTTCTTTGCTACCCTTCTTGACACCAGGCCATCTTCCAAAAGTCTTGGCCTCACTGTGCGTCAGATGCGCTCACACCTGCCTGCTGCCATTCCTGAGCAAGCTCTGCACTGGTGGCACTCCGATCCCGCAGCTCAATCCTCTTTAGGAGACCATCCTGGCGCTTGCTGGACTTTCTTGGACACCCTGAAGCCTTCTTAACAATGCAGTGGAAAGTTTTTTTCGGGATTAAGTTCATTTTCATGGCAAAGAAGGACTATGCAATTCATCTGATCACTCTTCATAACATTCTGGAGTACATGCAAATTGCTATTATAAAAACTTAAGCAGCAACTTTTCCAAGTTCCAATATTTATGTGATTCTCAAAACTTTTGGCCACGACTGTAGTTGCAAAGTAACTTCAGTCTGTAGAATGTGTGTTGGTTGACCATTAAAATAAAGTCTACTGATACTGCTAGTTGACATGTAATTGCAAAGTAACTTATAGTTATTAGAATGTGGATCGAAATAAAGTGTTACCAGTATTTAAAGACAGCAGAGTGTGTGTGTTTTTGCTCAGATGGGTGGTATTTGTGACATCACTTTCTCTCCTGCTCGATTCTCAACTGGTGTAATTTGTTGCTGGTGTTTTTCCTCTCTTTTGAGCTCCAAATCACACTGTGAGCTTGGAAACATGTCCTCACCTCCTGCTGTTTGTGTGTGTGTCTGGGAATGTCTGCATCCTTGAGCATGTGTGTGTGTAGTTGAGACTCATCGTCAGACGCCTCCAGCTAATTGTTCTCCACTGATTACTAATTAGGCTTGCACAAATACAGAATAAATACATTCTGCTGCAGGCAACCCCTCATTACCAAGCTATGATTAAAACACACAATTGTACTTGTTGCCCACAGATGTTAAAGAAATAGTTCACCCACAATGAAAAATACTGTCATCAGCTCCCAGCATAACAGCTCTTTATAAGTTCTACAAAAGCTAGACAAAACCAAATGGGGTTCCTTTAATTGAATTTGATTATGAAAGTCAAAAGGTTTAGACAGTACCAAGTTGTTGATGGCCATTCATTATGTTTGTATACATAGATAGCACATGTCTTTTTGTCGAAAGGATTTTAATCAGGAATCGTGGGAAGGCTCCTTCTCTTTTGATATTGCAGACCACGTAACCTCAGCGATCCAAACAATAGCAGGAAATTCTCATGGGCGGAGGCAGCGCGGGTTCCTCTGCCGGCAGCTTCCTCATTGGCTGCCAGCATTCAGAATGAGTGAGAATGGAGTCCGCTGGGAAAAGTGGAATATGCATGGGTTAATTGACACCGAAGGGATGTGTCTCATTCATTTCCACAATGTGTGCACACGACTGCATTCCATGTGGTGATTTCACTCAATGGGCAGCACATCTGTACGCCTGAGGAAAAATAACAACACTTCAAGTTCAAAGCTGTGATACAGTAAACAGGAGATTTGGTTTTATGTTTCTCGTTTTTCCTCAAGGAAGAGCATTGATGTGCCTGATTTAGTTTCTTCCATGGAATGCAAAATTGTATTTTTAACTGAATGTCTACTCAGCTTTTTTTTTGCTTCCAAAAAGTGTCAAAGTGTCCTAAAGCCATAACTTTGTGTTTGGGACAGAACAAAATGTGTATGTGTATGTGTACCTGCCCTTACCAAAAAGAAGTATACTTCAGTTTATTTTATTAAGAATACTTATGTAAAGTTTGAGTTTATTTTTAAGTATACTTTATGTAGTAAGTATACAAATATCAGTGTGCTAGTAGACTTTTAAATGTACTATTTCAATACTCCTTGGCCCACTTTCTAGTATATAAAAGTATACATTTAAGTATACTTTAAGTATAAAAGTAGTAAACTTTGAGTACTGCAAGTATACTAAAAGTGAACTTATAGGTATACTGATTTTACACTTTTTATGCATTTTTAGTACACTTTGAAGTATATTTTAAAGTATACTTTATGTAGTAAGTATACAAATATCAGTGTACTAGAAGTATACTTTTAAGTGTACTATTTCAGTACTCCTTGTGACTAAATTGGACCACTTTCTAGTATATAAAAGTATAAAAGTAGTAAACTTTATGCACACAACTAGTTTACAGTTTTCAGTTTGTACTGCAAGCATACTAAAAGTGAACTTATAGGTTTACTGATTTTATATTTTTTTATGCATTTTTACTACACTTTGAAGTATATTCTCAGTAAACTACTAGCTTAGTAGTTTTATACTGGAAGTATACTTATAAGTTTTCTTTAAGTGAACTTTACATCATACTTTAAGTATACTACTATGTTCCTATTTAGGTATTTAATTTGTATAAATTTTGTTAAAGAAATTTATCTTAACACAAACATCAAAAGGAAGACAGAGTATCTGCTTGTAAACAAAAATTGTATTCTAGCTTCATGCATTCTTTTTTATAAACACACTTGAATGTGGGTAAGTTTCATAAAAATGAATAAATAAATAAACAAAATTTTGAACAAAAAGACTATTGATGATAATCAGTCGATCATCTCCCCAAAAGCTTGACAGTCACTATTACCTCTTCATGGGCTGACATTTTATTCCATAACGTTACACAGATTTACATATCTATGGTTTTGATGCTGTTTTATGTCTAATGGTTGTGTTAGATTACATGTGGAAGCATCTGTTATTTCGGTTTCTTCTTGTGTTTTGAAATTCTGTACAGAAGATGTATAACTTCATTCATTGTATGTACTGTATGCAACCTAATAATTTATAGTTGTGTTGTGTTTTTATAGATTGGAATCAGAAATCTGTCTTTTGGAGAATGAAGAATCAAAGATCTCAGCTAAAGAGCAAGTCCTGAGAGAGCGACTGAGGGAAACAGAGAGATCTATTGAAGATCTACAGAAGGTACGTTAACTTTAATACAGAAGAAAACACAGAGTGGCCTCAGAAAGTGTCTAGACACTTCAGCCACAATTAAAATATCTGAATATCATAGCATTAGACACATATTTCAATAAATGTACTATTTACTACCAGTGTTGGGGAAAGTCGCTTTTAAAAGTAATGCATTACAGAATTGAGTTACTCCCTAAAAAAGTAACTAATTATGTTACTTAATTACCTTCAATGGAAAGTAATGCGTTACATTACTTTTGTGTTACTTTTTAAATCTGGGCAGCGCTTGCTTGTTTGTTTTTAATATCAAAAGTTATATTTTTGGCAAATGTAAAAGCCTTTTCACACCGAAAGCCTCAGGCTTAGAGAAAAGTAAATTCAGGTCTGTACTGTAGACCACAGAGGAAAAAATGGAAATGGAAAACAAATGTTAGATTATCTTAATTAATTTTAGCTTATTAGTATGGATGAATTGGATTATCGAAGGTCGACAGCAAAGACATCGGTTAATAAAATGGGATTAAATACATAAAGGATATTTGTATTATTTAACATATTTAATTATTGCAGGTTTGCATTGAATTTCACTGTTTTTATTCATTTTGAAGAATACTGTATCTGTTTTTTTAGTAAGTGAGATGAATTAATGCATGTTCACATTTATTCTAGAACTAAAGTAACATCTTACTCACAATTTCTCTCAACATGAGGACGGGAGAGCTTGTAATCAATAAATGGGGGGGGAAAAGTAACTGGTGTTACTCATTTGAAAAAGTAAATTTTCTTGTCAATTAAAAAGTAATGCATTACTTTACTAGTTACTTGGAAAAAGTAATATTATTACGTAACTTGCGTTACTTGTAATGCGTTACCCCCAACACTGTTTACTACAGATGCTACTTCCATTGCGTCGAAACCAAGACACAAGTTTACGACTAACACTTATGACTTTGTATATACCAGTTATTTCCGAAATGTCTCAGAAAATTCCAAATTAGTTCTCATTTGTTAACAGTATCAACTTCTACAGTTGTACGTTCTGTTCTTTAACATTATGACATGCAGATATTTTTAACTGTGACTAAAAGTGAAAATTGAAACGAAAATTCTGTCATTAATTAATTATCCCTCATGTCTTTCCAAACCCGATCATCTTCAGAACACAAATTAAGATATTTTTTCTATTAAGTCCGAGAGCTCTCTGACTCTCCATAGACAGAAAGGGTCATACCATGTTCAAGGTCCAGAAAGGCACCAAGAACATCACCAAAATAGTCCATGTGACATCAGGGGTTCAACCGTGATTTTATGAAGCTACAAGAATACTTTTTGTGTGCAAAAAAGCTATGTTGCTGCTGATGTAGAGGAGAGGAATTGTTGAATGAAGTTATTTAGTATTTTGTGCAACAAAAAGTATTCTTGTAACTTCGTAAAATTTCGATTGAACCTCTGATGTCTCATTGAATATTTTGTCAGTGTTTTTGGCCCTTTAGGCCTTAAACATGGTAGGACCCTTGCTGTCTATGGAGGGTCAGAAAGCTCTCAGATTTCATCAAAAATATCTTAATATTTTATTCCAAAGATGAATTAAGGTCTCATTGGTTTGGAACGACATTAAAGGAGTAGTTCACTTCCAGATCAAAAATGAACAGATAATGTACTCACCCCCTTGTCATCCAAGATGTTCATGTCTTTCTTTCTTCAGTCATAAATAAATGATGATTTTTGAGGCAAACATTTCAGGATTTCTCTCCATATAGTGGACTCCGATTAGTCATCATCCAAAAAAAAATACAGTTTATTTATTTAACCTCAAATGCTCGTCTTGTCTAGCTCTGGATGTACTCCGGTTCATGTATTCCGGTTCAAAGCAATTAGGGCAAGCCCGGATTAACCATACGGGCAACTGGGCAATTGCCCAGGGGCCCACGACATCTAAAGGGCCCAGGACAGCAAGGGCACGAGCAAAATAAATTGCCTTATGTTATTTATCTTATTTACACGAAGGCATGTCATTTCTGTCTCTACATAGTCGCGCGTTTACAGTGTCTCCTCCGCGAAAACACGGACTGGATCGCGCGCTCCATTCATAAAAACGGAATTTACTATATCGCGGAATACCACGGAATTCGTCGATTTTTGGATTAATAAATCAAAAGTTGGTCTGTCACTTTTTTCAAATCGCGATATGGACTAGTGTCTGTGAAAACTTAAATGCAAAAAGACCGTTTTAATATGAATGGTGGAGACGCGTACTGAAGCACGCATGACGCTCACGGTAATTTTTTTGCATTTGCACCTCACATGAACAGATAAACTCAATCTCCAAAACTGCTGTGAGTGTCACTTTTACCGTTTCATTTAAGAAAACTAGCATCATATCATACTGTACACAGAAACTTCACGGCAACCTGTCAAAATAAAAGTACGGTTCAACATGTAACAACAATATTAGTCTTGTATTCCTTTTGTACAGTATAATGTAGGTGTTTATATATTCCTATTAAAATAATTTACATAAACAATATATATGATAAAAAATAAATATTACAACAAGATTAACCACTTAATTTTAGAAAAAAATACTACAATTATTATTTAAACGTTTTAAACTGAATATAATTTTTCTTCCATGTATTGATTTTAACAGTAAACCTCTGTTTGTTTGCCAAAAATTAAAAGGGTTTATTTTTCATTTGATTAAAAATAAATAAATGTTTATGCTTTCATTTGATTATCAGAAAAATTAAAACACATAAGAATTTCAAAAAAAAAAAAAAAAAAAAAAAAGCAAAAGATTGTTCAAAATGTTAAAATAGAGAGTTTTGGACTTATTTTTCACTGAAATAAATGTTTTCATTTTTACACAAAGTAGGCTAAAGTACCGGGAAAAAAAAGTAACGTTGGCTACTGGCAAATGGTTTGAAAGTGGTTGCTTATCTATTCATTTTTTGTGAAAATGGAGGATACTTCCCTCCCTCTCAATGTAGTGGGTCAATTTTACCAGATTATACTGTACAGATGCTGATGTGTTTTGTTTTCATAGCATCATATGTGAGTGAATGTCTTTGATAGGGGACATAGTAGTGCATTAGTTCTATGAGCATTTAAATATTTGTAAATCAAAATATGATGACAGTTAGGATTTGAAGTATTGAATATATTTACAGTATATTACAGTAATATATTCTATATATGACCATATTATGGTGATCCTGGGGTCGTGATGATGGGGCCCTTGAATATTGTTGCCCAGGGTACAACAAAGTGTTAATCTGGCCCTGAATTAGGGTATGTCGAAAAACAAGCATTTGAGGTTGAAAAATATATAAATTGTCATTTTTTTAGAAAATAACTGACAAGACCCTTCTTCTTCGGCTGGGATTGTTTAGAGCCCTTTGAAGCTGCATTTAAACTGCATTTTGGAAGTTCACACTATATGGAGAGAAATCCTGAAATGTAATTTCTTTATGACTGAAGAAAGAAAGCCATGAACATTTTGGATGACAAAGGGGTGAAGTTTTGTACTGGAAGTGAACTTCTTTAAGCTAATTAATGACAGAATTTTGGGCTGTACTAAATATCTTTAAATGTAAAGTGTGCCATTTTTTTATCCAATAGCAGTTTCATGGAATCCTGTTTGAAAACAATTTATTTTTGCAATGCTTTGGTAAAAATAGTATGGTAAAAAGCAGAAATTACATACAGACTCACCTTTATAAGTAAGGGATAATGTACAGGCAGCCGGTAGTTATCGCAGAAATAAGCCCCGACAGTGTGATCAGGACCCGACGCGAAGCGGAGGGTCTTGTATCACACTGAAGGGGCTTATTTCTGCGATAACTACCGGCTGCCTGTACATTATCCCGCTTATTACACGGCTACTTGCCACATAAGGAAAAAAACTGGACATTAATATGAATTTGAAACCTTTTATTGGCATATTTGTTTTAAATTAACATTTTTATCCTTTCGCGAAACGATATAGTACCACGTGACTAACATTCAAACTATGTACGTTAGTAAGACAATTTAAATAGATTAATGTCGAAATTTTCCATTGTTAATTGTGGTTGTCCAGTGTTTGTCACAAGATGGCACCAAACGGTAATCTTTGTTGGCACGGAGGGATTTTAAACATACAAGTAGTACCGGCTATGCGTTATTACTTTGGAGCGGTGATTATTTGAAAAGAACGAACCTGCAAATGTCTCAACTGACCAATCAGAATCAAGCATTCCAAAGAGCCGTGTAATAAGTCTTAATAATGTAACAGTAATGCAGCAACATCACCTTTTCTAATCACTTTTTTATTTTTTCCTATCTACAGAGTCTTCAGATTCAAGATGGAGGTATGGAAGCCATATGCATCATTACTGTACTAGACTTTTTTTTTTTTTTTTTGTCCTGTACCCAACATAGACATTTTAGTCCAAGTTAATGTGCATTTCTGGAAACCATTGGATTTTACTTCCGAGGTACCAGTGCAATGGCAGACAGTCACTCAAAACACACATGCCTTTTTTTCGGACAGAGGGGTGCAACATTAGCCACCTCTTGGATCATTTCCCTCTTGCCTCAGCTAGACTATTGAACTCCACACATACGCCAATGTTTACCCTGATCCACCTATTCACAGGGAATCCCTATAACCCCGAGCCGACCATTGTTTTGCTCTAATTCACTTGCGTTGCTTTTGCTGTCTAAGCAATGAGCTGCTTCATGAAAAAAAGGGCGAGAGAGAGAGAGAGAGGGAAACTCTTTTAGTAGTTCAGTATGGGGGATTGGAAGGGGAGGGAGCAAATTCGGTGGGCTTTTGAACGCAAGAATCTAGTTTTAGTTTCTCTTCTGCTCTCCACCGGACAGATGCGGTGAATTACAACTGCTCCCAGATCCCGGACCTCCCAGAACTGAACTCCCAAACTCCCGTCTCAGCTTCAAGGGATCAACAACCGCCAAGAAAATCTGGTAGGTGCTTGTTGGGCATGTGGGAGGGGCTGGGGTGGTCACGGGTTTGGGTCAAGGCCAAAAGAGGGTACGGTGATGTAGATTACAGATGGCGCAGTTACTCACCGCAGCGCATTTGGGAGAATGAACAGATAACATGGTGTATTTCACAATCTAAACACAGTAGAGTAACTGGCCACCAACTTCCAGGCTTAAACTGAATAAACACTGAGGCCCGTGAACAGATGTGACACCTGCTTTTGTTGAGCAGGTGCTAATGACCATTACAGAGAAGCTCGGCTTACAATAGACTTGTGATGTGATGAAGATGAGTGAAAAAGTCCACCACCATGAACATTTGTTGCATGTCTAGTTCAAGTCTCACTCTAGAAATGGTATGGAAATTAATAGAGAAATGTTGCAGATGTATACTAATAGTTCAGCTAAAATTCTTTAAGACTTATCTTTTTATCTGTTAGTGACCATGCATATTTGTTTATCTATTAAATTACTTTATTTCTTATATATGTGACCCTGGACCAGTCATAAGGGCACATTTTTCAAATAAGCTTTCCATTTTTGTTAGGATAGGACAATATTTGTCCGAGATACAATTATTTGAAAATCTGCAATCAGAGGGTGCCAAAAAAAATCTAAATATTGAGAAAATCTTAGGTTTTAGTTCTTAGCAATGCATATTACTTATTAAAAAATTAAGTTTTGATATATTTACGGTAGGAAATTTGCTAAGTATCTTCATGGAACATGATCTTTACTTAATATCCTAGTGATTTTTGCCATAAAAGAAAAAAAATTATTTTCACCCATACAATGTATTTTTGCCTATTGCTGCAAATATACCCATGCTACTTAAGACTGGTTTTGTGGTCCAGGGTCACATATAAATGGTTTTGATCAGTGGTTCTCAAATGGTTTAATCTCACAAACTAGATTTTAAATTGGAAATCAAGTTGTGAAAGTACAATAAATTGTTACCGTGCAAAATAAGCATCAGACTTCATTAATATTAACATGAAGAGCATTGCCCCATCAATAGGCCAATGTTTTGGCCTCACACTGCATAAAATGGAAAGTTTACAATGTTGTAAATGCATAAACAACAGCAAAAGTGTGATTTACCAACAACCACTAAGCCAAATTAGTACTAGCAATACAGTACAACCAAATAAAATATGAATTTGCAGCAAAATACTTTACTTTTGATTGGACACACGGCTTTTGATGTCAAAAACAAAAGCATTTTCTACTCCTTTATAAAATTTGCTTTGCCTATACCCTTGATAGACATAAAAAGTACATTTTAGCATGCTTTTAAGAGTATTTATTATGAAAATAATATACTTTAAGTGCAAACTGAATGTAATGTTTTCAGACACTTAATTGCATGTAGTTTAGATTTATATTAAATGCAATTAGCTGAATTTAAGATTTTATGATTTTGACCCTCTTAGTAGGACTTAAATACTTAAGTTCATAATTATTCTATTATCTGTCGAAATACAGTTAAAGTGCACACTGTAAAAAGTTTTCACCAGATTCAACTTAAAAAGCTAAGTTCAGCATCTGCCTTAAAATTTTAAGTTAAATCAGCTTAAAACTACAAGTCATTTTAACTTATTACAATAAAAATGAGTTGATTTAACTTGTGAGTTGACATGACTTAAGTTGATTTAACTTAAAATTTTAAGGAAGCTGTTAAACTTAAGTTTTTAAGTTGAAACTGGTGAAAGCTTTTTACAGTGTACTCCTGAATGTACTTGCATGTCATTTATTGAAATATATTTGTAATTACACATTTGCAAAGATTAACTTGCAATTAAGTGCATATTTGCAAAAACAGATAAATCTATTTTTTGTTGTTGTTTTGATGATTTTAATCTGCTTTTGCAAATTAACTCTTCATATATTAACTTACATTTAAGTGCCCTTTTTTTTCTTTAATATTATATCTGCAAGTACAGTTTTTAAAAATATATATACTTCAAAAATTTGAAGTACACTATAAGTGCACATGCAATACTTGTTTTTCAAAAGGCTATTCTTAGATGTCCTAAAATGATATGGTTAGTTGCATTTTCATAATTTGCATTAAGTATTGTTTTTCTCCCCTGCAACCTATTTTTAGGTTGCAAGCCTCCACTTTAGAACCACTGGTTTAGATTAATCAAATTAGCTGCCTCAGAAATAGCCCTGGGTGTTTTTGTATTTTACCAAGCAGTTTTCTTTTCAATGGAAGCTGTTATTAATAACTCCAAAAATTGCAATCTGTCAAGTATAGTATAAGCGTAATGGTGCATTTCCATAAAAATCAAGAAAATTGCAAGAGTGTCGTCAACTAAGCTTACATCAGCATACAGCGGTTACTGGCAACAGCGTAATAACAGTGCAAAGGGTAGGTTGAATTTGTTTTTTGGCTCTGATTTTAATGCCAATTTATGAGACTGTACAAATACTGCATGGATGTAGTGACTTCACTGAAAATACCCTTTAATACAAGCATGCCACATTTTAGTAATGCATGATAGGCCACACTGAGTAGACATTAACCCACAATCATCTGCACTCTTCCCCAAGCATTATACGCCATGGAGATCAGTGTCGAAAAGGACCGGAAAACAGGCGCCACCAAGATCCTCTCGGCCTCGGCGGTCAGCCCACGGGACGCTCACCAGAGGGGCGTCAAAGTCTACGACGACGGTCGCAAAGTGATCTATGAGGTGCGTTCTGGGGAATCTACAACAGTGGAGAACGGCACGCACCCCTGGGGCCCCGGAGAGGTGGACGAACTCATGCAGCAAGTCGGCAAGACCCAACCACGAAGTGACGGCGCCCGGGTCACTGTCACACCGGCTGAGCCCCAACCCTCGGGAGGACAGTTGAGCAGTAAAGAGGCCAAGCAAGACAAAAAACAATCCCCTAGGAAAGGCTACGAAGGCGAGGTCACTGAGACTCCACAAGCCTCAGCCGACAAACCAGTGACCATGATCTTCATGGGCTACCACAGCGTAGAGGATGAGGAGGAATCCAAGAAGCTGCTTGGGTTTGACGGCACCATCAAGGCCGAGATCGTCCTCATTGACGAGGACGATGAGAAATCTCTTCGGGAGAAGACCGTCACTGATATGTCCACCATCGACGGCAACGCCGCGGACCTCGTGTCGGGTCGGCCTCTGTCCGATACCACTGAACTGTCCTCAGAAGGCAAAGATGAAAGCTCGACCAAGGAACTGCCAACCACAGGTATTGAAAAGAAAAAACGCTGCCAGTGCTGTGCTGTCATGTGACCTTTCTCCCGCAACTTCTCTTTCCTGGAGCACATTCACCAAGGCTCTGCCTTCCTTACAAACAAATCTCACCCTGTTACTAACAGCACCTCCACCTCTGTGATACGTGAGAGAAGTTCGCTTCTCACTCTTTCTGACCTATTTTCCACAGATCATCTGGTTCTCTTATTGTAAGGTTGTATACGACCCGAACATATTGAGGGAACATCTTTAGGAGAAGATGCTGGCAAAACAAACACTCTTAAAAATCAAAGTGTTCCATGAACCTTTAACATCCATCTACAAAATGTTCTCAGAATTATTCAAATAATTCCAAAATGTATCACTATGAAAACCTACTTTTGGAACCTTAGATAAAGGAAAAGGAATTTTGGATCGCAAAATGCATCAGTATGAAAACCTTTGGAACTTTATTTTTAAGAGTGTCTGTGAAAAGTTTGAACCCCATTATTCTTCATTTAAATATCCTTTGAGATTAAGATGAAAAGGCCAAAAAAAAAATGTAAATATACAAAAAATAAATATAAGACTTCAACCTAGTTGTCCAATATAAAGATAGATAATTTCATATACTTCAAACAATGGTGTAGCATAGAATTTACAAAGATATTGTCCATAAATGACTATCCCATTTGACATTTCATACAACATAAGGATGTTTGACCATTATTATGTTGTCTAGTAGCCTTACAAAGCCTTCAAATTACCAAACACTGCAAAAAATGCTTTTCTGACTTAGATTTTTTTGTCTTGTCTCCAGCCAAAATATCTAAAAATTCGTAAAGGAGAAGGATTTTCTAGACGAGTAAAAAATATTTTCATGTTTTCAGAAAAAACAAGCAAATCTAATATAATCTGCCAATGAGGTAAGCAAAAAATGATTTCAAACAGAAAACAAGATTATTTTTCTTACCCCATTGGCAGATTATTTAGCTTGTTTCAAGCAAAAACCCACTTAATTTTGACTTGTTTTTTTATTAAAACAAGACACTTTTTATTAGTCTAGAAAATCCTTCTTGATTTAAGAATTTTTAGATATTTTGGCTGGAAACAAGACAGCAAATCTAAGTCAGAAAAGCATTTTTTGCAGTGTACCATGTTTACAGATCCAGATTTATTTTTCCCAACACAAATGGAGACAATGTACATGCTTACTTCATTACACATATCTTATTGAAAACATTTGCCCTTCTGTGCCTCTGTATCCTCATATATAATAGGATTTTTACCATTTTTTATGTTTTAGGCTGCAAGTAGACTGTGAATATCAAACTGCCCTACTATAAATGTTTTCAGAACAATTGAATCTTTCAAAGAGCTGCTCAGAATTGGCTCAGTACTGCCATGTGTGCAAATACACTTCTTAGAGAATAAAAAGCACTGATGTGACTCTAGATCACATGCACTATGGAAGTAAACAAGGTGCTAAATATATTTGAAACTATTTGCTATTTATCTGAAAGAGCAAGCCACAATTCTCCACCATTTGTACAAACATCTCACCAGCAAACAAATTTTTTAATTCAAATTATTAATTGAAACTCGAATTCAAAGCATGCATCATCTATGTTAAATAACAAGTCAAGTATTGAGAGAAAAAGAATTACTGTTATACATGAATAGCCCACTGCTGCTTATCATTCATCAGATATGAAGAGATTACAGCTATGCCTGTAGATAAAAAGAAATGTACATATATTACACTCAAAATGAGTGTTTAATCCACATTTATTTCTATAGTGGTTGAAATCTGAAAGCGTTTTTAATATATGCACATTGTTTGCATATTCACACTTCAATACCATACCGATGAAGACTTCTCCGTGTGGTTAAAAAGGACATATCTTAAGTATATTATTTTACTTAAAGTAAATTATTCTTCTTTTCACTAATACCAGCTGCCTTGCTGTTTCTGTGTTCATTTTTCAAAGTCTTGCCGCATTACAGAAGAACTTGTTTTAGTGCCATAATACATCATTTTTGTACAAATGATGCTCAGATGGGGAAATTAAAAGCCAGCTTACCTTTGTAAATTGTAAAACAAATTGGTATAACTCACAACATGAAGTACAGTTCACCCAATCTTAATTGAAGATAAATCTAGAAGAAAAAAATCCTTTATTAGTGTAAGTATAATTATGCATATACAAAATTAAATCTGTTTTTTGCTGTTTTTACAATGAAAATGTAGGTAAAACAATACTAGCCATTTACAGTGATTATGCTTTGACATGCCATAGAGAATGTATTGGATTTTTTTTCTCTTCATAAGAATGTGCTCTTGTACAGTGGCTACAAAACAACTACAGGAAATGTATTAAGGTCATACCAAAAATGATTCTGTAATCAGTGCCAAAACAAAATTACAATTCACCTTTTCAGGCTTAAAGACCCCATGAAATAGTTTGTGGAGAACGGTTTCCCACTGAAACAGGAAGTTAAACAGGATGTTAGCTAACGTCACAGCCCACCAATACCAAAGAGTTGGGTCTAGATTTGGCAATTAAATGCCATAACTGCACCATCAACCCAATAGCATGAAGAAACATAACTATTTGGTGATTTTGTTTACATATTGTTCATTTTGTTACATAATTCCGATCAATTTGCCATCAATTCAACAAAATATGAAACAGAAGTGAATTTTCATGAGATTGTGCTGAATTTCCAGCATATGTGACCCTGGACCACAAAACCAGTAATAAGTAGCACAGGTATATTTGTAGAAATAGCCAAAAATACATTGTATGGGTGAAAAAATATCTCTTTTATGCCAAAAATCAATAGGATATTAAATAAAGATCATGTTCCATGAAGATAATTTGTACATTTCCTACCGTAAATATATTAAAGCTTAAGTTTTGATTAGTAATATGCATTGCTAAGAACTTCATTTGGACAACTTTAAAGACGATTTTCTCAATATTTAGATTTTTTGCACCCTCAGATTTTAGATTTTCAAATAGTATCTCAGCCAACTATTGTCCTTTCCTAACAAACCATACATCAAAGGAAAGCTTATTCATATTTCAGATATTTGTATAAATCTCAGTTTTTGTGGTCCTGGGTCACATAAGTCAAAAAAATTAGTCACTGCATTAAAGCATTTAAAAATATTTATGTCAAAACTGAATTCCAATGAGCAAAGATGGCATCCTGCAGGTTGCATACTTACAAACATGCGTCGGTCGAGTAACTACCATTGATCTGAATGCCAGATACGCTCCTAAAAATAAAGGTGCTTCACGATGCCATACAAGAACTTTTTTGTCTAAATGGTTCCATAAAGAACTTTTAACATCTGAAGAACATTTCTGTTCCACAACAAAGGTTCTTTGTGGCGAAGGAAGGTTCTTCAGATTATAAAAAGGTAAGAAAGAAAAGGTTCTTTGAAGAACCTTTGACCGAATGGTTCTTTGTGGAACCAAAAATGGTTCTTCTATGGCACCTTTATTTTTAAGAGTGTAGCTGAAGTATATTAATTGATTTGCTACATGCTGATGCAGCTGGTATTTAGGCAGAGGGATGTTCTTGTTCATTTTTTCGAGTATTTTATTAGGCAAACATTTGAATATGCCTGTATCTGTTAAATGTTCATTTTCAGGAGAACACTAGCTAACAAACAGTGTTGGGGAAAGTTACTTTTAAAAAGCAATGCATTAGAATATTGAGTTACTCCCTAAAAAACGAATTACGTTACTTTTTATGGAAAGTAATGCATTATGTTACTTTTGCGTTACTTTTTAAATCTGGGCAGGGTTTGCTTGTTTGTTTTTAATATAAAAAGCTCTATTTTTGGCAAATGTAAAACACATGTTAGATTATCTTGAGTAATTTTTGCTTATTAGTATAGATGAATTGGATCATCGAAGGTCGGCAGCAAAGACATTGGTTAATAAAATGGGATTAAATACATGAAGGATATTCGTATTTTTTAATTATTGCAGGTTTGCATTGCATTATTCATTTTGAAGAATACTGTATCTGTTTTTTTAGTGAGTGAGATGAATTAATGCATGTTCACATTTATTCTAGAACTAAAGGAGAGCTTTTAATCAATAAATGGGGGCAAAGTAACTGGCGTTACTAATTTGAAAAAGTAACTCAGATATTTTCTTGTCAATTAAAAAGTTATGCTTTACTTTATTAGTTACTTGGAAAAAGTAATAATATTACGTAACTTGTAATGCAGTACACCCAACACTGCTAACAAAAAGCTAACATGTACACTCTTAAAAATAAAGGTGCTTTAAAAGGTTCTTCACAGCGATGCCATAGAAGAACCATTTTTAGTTCCACAAAGAACCATTCAGTGAATGAACCATCTCTTTATACCTTTTTTATAATCTGAAGAACCTTCTTTCACCACAACGAACCTTTTGTGAAACAGAAAGGTTCTTCAAATGTTAAAGGTACCATTTAGACAAAAAAGTTCTTCTATGGCATCGTGAAGCACCTTTTTTTTTAAGAGTGTACTTTTTTTTTATTCAAGGGGTCTTTAAGGTGGAGCATTTCATGTTTGAATCTGTTTACACAATGTAGGAATACCAGCTCCATGAAACAGATATTTGTACAAATCTCAATTTCCAAAAATTGACTGGTTTTGTGGTGCTGGGTCACATATGTCAAATAATTCGTCACTTTGCATTATAGCATTTATAAATTTTTATGTCAAACCTGAGCAAAGATGGCAACCTGCATCAAAATTGATTTGCTACATACTATTGGAGGTGATATTTAGGCGGAGGGATGTTCTCATTAATGAGTATCTTATTGGGCAAACACTTGTATATGCCTGTCTCTGTTAAATGCACTAGCTAACAAAAGCCAACAAACATGTACACTCTTAAAAATAAAGGTGCTTTAAAAGGTTCTTCACAGCGATGCCATAGAAGAACCAATCAGTCAAAGAACCATCTGTTTCTACCTTTTTATAATCTGAAGAACCTTTTGCCACAAAGAAACAGAAAGGTCCTTCAGATGTTAAAGGTTCTTTATGGAGCCATTTAAACAAAAACAGTTCTTCTATGGCATCGTGAAGCACCTTTGTTTTTAAGAGTGTACTTTTTTTTTCAAGGGGTCTTTAAGGTTGAGCATTTCATGTTTGAATCTGTTTACACAAAGTAGGAATACCGGCTCCGTAAAAAAGGTTTGCTCCCGCATCAATGTTGTCTATCAGGATTTTTCAGCCTCAAACTGCCAGTTTTAATTCAATTTTGGACTTTATTATGGTGGTGTGGCTCCCAAATGAGCTCTGATCTGCCATTAAAATTACTGCTGTGCTTCTTAATTGAGATTCTGCTGTATTTTTGTAATCCTGAAGTGTAATTTTTAATTGTTCCACTTTGCTTACCTTTTTTAATGATGATAGCATTCTCTTTCTGTATCATATCATTCTTTTCTCTCTCTCTCTCTTTCACACACTCTCTCCAGTACGGACTGCCAGTACATTGGCCTTCAGTTATTTATTTTTCCTTTGTATGGTACTTAGTCCAATAAACAGCATTTTTTCCCAATGTGCCTACCCTCCTGTGTCTGTGCTATGGTTCTTTCTCTAACTAATTTTCATCAGCGGGACATTACTAGCACTTTCCCTATCCGTAATCTCATCCCTCGCCGTTTCTGGGCAGCACTAACTTCAGTAGAGAATGTGTCTTGAGCTCGTCTCTACAGATGTGAATGAGATATGCTGATGAATCTGCCCCGCTTCACAGATTGCATGAAGTTTAACCCTCACCAAATCTGTTCCCTCGCTCACAATTAAAGGCTGACACTCACTGAGGAGATCTGAATTTGCTACAGGTTTGTAAAAGTCATTATATCGGTAGATTTAGAAACCACTGAGAAAGCTGAAGTAGTGACATTTTCCAACTGAGTAGCATATGAATCTTAGTTTCCAGTAAAAATATCTAGACCTTGTTAAAACAATAAATTCACAATTATGCTAAGTTTTGGAAAGTCTTTTTCTCACCAAGGTATAGTATTACAAAAAAATGAATGAAATGTTATTTCAATTCTTAAAAAAGTATTTTTAAGAGAATATATAGTAAAATATCATTTATTTCTATGATTACATCTGAATTTTCAGCATCTTTTTGTTTGTTTTTAGACATTTTTAATGCATAGAAAGTTTAAAAATACTATTTATTTGAAATGCATATTTTTGGTAACAATGTAAAAGTCTTTACTGTCACTTTTGGTCAGCTTAAGGCGAGACACTGCAGGTGAATAGGGTAAAAAATTAACTAATAGTTATCACACTGTAAAAAGTTTTCACCAGATTCAACTTAAAAGCCTAATTTTAGCAGCTGCCTTAAGTTTTTAAGTTAAATCAGCTTAAAAGTATGTCACTTTAACTAATACAAATTAGTTGATATAACTTGTAAGTTTAAATGACTTAAGTTGATTTAACTTAGGTTTTTAAGTTGAAACTGGTGAAAACGTTTTACAGTGCTTTACCCAGTTGATTGATTACATTGATAATTGCAAACATATTTTGTATTACAAATGTTAGGTTTAAATATGCAAATGTGCCATTATTTAATGAAATATGTGCTAATTTACAGTAGAGTCAAATGTTTTTACAGAGGGGATTTTGGGTATCTCATATTGTCACATAATTCAGAAAATACTTAGAACAGACAGAAAACAATGTATTTTTTAATATTTTTGGAGGAATAAAATGTATAAAATCAAGCAAATTATATATGAACAAATCCCTCTGTAAAAACCTTCAGAATACAGACAGGAATAAAAGCGTAAAATAAACAAAAAAACATACTGACGCCAAACTTTAGCATGACAGCATGCGGATATTAAATAGGCTTATATTATACAGCCTTATACAGTTTTGCTTATCAGGTAAATCCTTTTTGTTTCAAAGATGTTTACATGTTTTTACTGGAAAAGCATTTAGCAAAACTAACGACTTGATGCTCTAATATGCAACACACCTGTATTGGTTGAAAATTATATGTTTTTATTATATGTGATCCTGGACCATAAAACCAGTCATAAGGGTCATTTTTTTACATTTAGATTTATACATAATCTGAAAGCTGAATAAATAAGCTTTCCATTGATGTATGGTTTGTTAGGACAATATTTGGCTAAAATACAACTTGAAAATCTGGAATCTGAGGGTGCAAAAAATCTCAATACTGTGAAAATTGCCTTTAAAGTTGTCCAAATGAAGTTCTTAGCAATGCATATTACTAATCAAATATTAAGTTTGGATATATTTACAGTTGGAAATTTACTAAATATCTTCATTGAACATGACCCTTACTTAAAGGAGTAGTTCACTTTCAGAACAAAAATTTACAGATAAAGTGCTCACCCCGTTGTCATCCAAGATGTTCATGTCTTTCTTTCTTCAGTCGTGAGGAAGTTATGTTTTTTGAGGAAAACATTTCAGGATTCTCTCCATATAATGGACTTCTATGGTGCCCCCCAGTTTGAACTTCCAAAATGCAGCTTTAAAGGGCTCTAAACGATCACAGCTGAGGAAAGAAGGGTCTTATTTAGAAAAACTGTTGGTTATTTTCTAAAAAAATTTACAATTTATATACCTTTTAACCTCAAATGCTCATCTTGTCTATCTGTGTGTACTCTGTGTAGAGATTAAAAAGTATATAAATTGTAAATGTTTTTAGAAAATAACCAACCGTTTCGCTAGATAATACCCTTCTTCCTCGGCTGGAGAGCCCTTTGAAGCTGCATTTAAACTGCATTTTGGAAGTTCAAACTCAGGGCACCATAGAAGTCCATTATATGGAGAGAAATCCTGAAATGTTTTCCTCAAAAAACATAATTTCTTTACGACTGAAGAAAGAAAGACATGAACATCTTGGATGACAAGGGGGTGAATACATTATCTGTAAATTTTTGTTCTGAAAGTGAACTACTCCTTTAATATCCTAATGATTTTTGGCATAAAAGAAAAATCTATACTTTTGACCCATACAATCTATTTTTGTCTATTGCTACAAATATGCTGATGCTACTTAAGACTGGTTGTGTGATACAGGATCACATATGTACATAATATATACTAATTCAAGCATATTTATAATTAGCATTTAATTTAGATTGTAGTTTATAGTGTTAAGTATAGTGCTTATAGATTATAGTGCATATTGAATTGTATCTTAAAAAAAAAAGAAAAAGAAAAACACTTTTACCAAATATTAACTAAAAAACACTACAACAAAACTGTACATCATTATTGGCCAGTGTTGATAATCTCAAAATTTCGAATTATCAGACAATCGACCTGGTCGGCCTGATCAAATAATGACAGCTCATAAAGGGATAATACACCCAAAAATGTCAGTAATCAAACAGTTGATGGTAGTCATTGACTTCCATAGTATGGAGAGAAAAAAAATTATATGGAAGTCAATAACTGCCATCAACTGTTTGGTTACCAAAACTGACAGAATTTTAGATTTTGGGTAAGCTTTCCCTGTAAAGACAGTATTATATAACATACAAATTACTGCCAGTCTTTCCTCATAACCACTAAACACCTGCATTTAGAAAGACATTACACTATACTTACTACTTAACACTGTCTAGAATAAACAAAATGTATAACACTTACTAATATCCTCCTATGCCTCATGTTTCCTGTAACATACTGAATGCTATATAGGGGTGCTGTAACTGAGTTCGTAAAATATTGGGCTGGAAACTGAAAGGTTTAAGAGTCATGAGAGTCACCTTTGTGCCTTTAAACAAGATTTAATATCATTGAATCAACCTAAATACAAAACTACATTTTTTGAGTTAGATACAGACCCTGCTCTTTAAGGTAACAAGGTTTTTAAATAATCGTAATTAATGCAAATCAGTATTATTCAATCAAAAGTTCCAATTGTAAATGCTGTCTTTACGGTTAAATGTTTTTTTTTTTTGTACTGTGGTAGGGCTGTGCAATAGTTGTCCTATATCATTCTCTTTAGCACCATGAAAATAAAACAAAACACAAAAAAAAGTCATTGAAATAAACGTTACTGGTGTGCATAATTTCCTTATGACTGAAGAAAGAAAGACATGAACATCTTGGATGACAAGGGGGTGAAAACATTATCTGTAAATTGTTGTTCTGAAAGTGAACTACTCCGTTAAGTCATGATTTAGACTTTTATCTCATAATTATGACATAATTTTGCCTTTTTTTATATAGTAAATATGACTTAAAGCTACATGCCTATGTCTATGTGGTCTTTGTTGCATACGGTTCTGAAAATGAGATCAGTATAAATATATATAAAATATTAAACTGTCCAACACATCATTTTTTATTCAGTACAAAATCACTTGCAGCACAACCTGTCGTAATTACAGTTTCTAAGCTGAAAGGTACAAACCTCCCAGGAGGATTTGAGAGCATCATTAAAGACGTTCAAAATAATGACTTAAGGTGTTATTAGTCAGAGAGCCTTCCAAGAATAAAAACTGCACAGCTGCATTAGGCTCTTATCATCCTCTCCTCATTTACATAAACCATTCCAGTGACAAATGGCTTATTTACAAAACTCCTCTATTCTCGCGGTTCTAGAAGAAGATGTACTTAAACTATAAAACACAGAGCTATAAAAGCATGGAATATGAGATATGACTTTTGAAAATACAGTTTACATTCTTCTTGCAAAAAAATGTGTAGCACAACATAAGCAAGAGTCCCTCAATTGTCCTGAATGGCAAAGCTGGATCTTGAAATGGACTTTTGTCAAATACAGAGGCAGCTGCTCGAGACAAACCAGTGACTCATACAACTATAAAAACTTAAAACCAGTTCATTTAGATTTTACCTTTTATTCAGTGCCGTAAACTTATAAGCTGAATTGCATGTAATAAACAAAACTCACTATTAAACTCACCAACCGCAGAGAATAATTGCAACCGTGTAAAGGACAGATCTGCCTGAACTAAACTCTCTGACCTGATTACAAACAGGCTTTGAGAGAATGTACTAGAACACACATCGAGAACATGCTGGCTAAATCTATCAAACACCATTCACAGCTGTTTATCGAAGCTCACCCATTAGCAGAGTCTGTTTTCATTCTAAAAAATATAGCATTAAAGGGTTAGTTCACCCTTTCCATTAGACCTGTGAGGCTAAACAAGGCTAAATTAAATCTGTTCATCCTATAAAGCGATTGTTTGTTTTCATAAGACTTGGTTAAAGCCCCTTGATTAGTATGGATTTGCTTTAGGACTCCTTTATGACCTATTATGGAAATATTGCATTTTGGAGATTATCCTTACGATTAGTCCCTTTGGGTAAGTAAATAATTATAGAATTTTCATTTTTGGATAAACTACCCCCTTATGAATCAAGTACAAACTCACAGCCTGTAATGCAAGGTATTTAGTATGTAAATAGCAAATATGAAAGACATGAACAGGTTTCACAGTATCTCACTCACAAAGTGAGTACCCCCCCCCCCCCCCCCATAAAGTCCCTTTAAGGCAAGTCATGTCACTCAGCGGCCAACTTTGAAACGCTACTCGGGCAGGCAAGTGCAGCTCCTATCTCTTTGAATGGGGAAACATCAATTTCTCCAAAACTGTTCACCAAGCTGACGATTAAATTTCATATTTTAAATCTCCAAAGAGATCCAACATGAACTGCCTCATAAATATGGTTCCTTGAGCTCCAATAACGTTTAAAAACGCTTATTTTTTCCAGCTCAATGAGCCAGTGCGCATGCGCAGTACTGAGCGCACGTCTTAAAGCGCCGATTGTTTCTATAGCAACCGGGACTTCTAACGGCAGCTGCAGTGACGCGCTGACTTTACTAATCAACGATTGGCTCTTTCACTAAGAAGGCGGGGCTTCACGGCCATAATGAACGTTGCATTTTTCCCCATTCAAAACTACACGAGTGACATGTCTTGGGTATACTATAGTCTTTGATAATACTATAGAAATGAAACTTGGATATATTTTAGAGTAGTCAGTGTGCAGCTTGTATAGCAGTATAGATTTACTGTCCTCTGAAAATAACTCAACATACAGCCATTATTGTCAAAATAGCTGGCAACAAAAGTGAGTACACCCTAAGTGATAACAGCAGTATGTTGTTTAACCATGCAAAGCCACATGTCCTATTCATCATGTTTATGTTTTTGTCTGCTTGACAGGACCACACAAAGTTGTGTATCTTGTATTAGAACAGTTCAAATTAGGTGCTTTAAGTACAATTCTCTCATACTGACCACTGGATGTTCAACATGGCATCTCATGGCAAAGAACTCTCTGAGGATTTGAGAATTAGAATTGTCGCCCAAAGATGGCCAAGGCTATCAGAGGTTCAGTAACACCCTGAAACCCAGTTACACTACAGTGGTCAGGGTCACACAGAGGTTTTCCAAGATGGGTTCCATTCAGAACAGGCCTTGCAAGGGTCGATCAAGGAAGTCACAGAACCTAGGGTGACCAGACGTCCCGAAAAATTCGGGACAGTCCCGAAATCTAAGCTGCTGTCCCGAATCCCGAATCCCGCTCTAATTGTCCCGAAAATTATACTGAAGCAAAGTCTTAAATAGTTATTGTCTGATAAAACATAAAAAACTGTCCGTGGAGCGAGATTGAGTCATCCTGCAGCCTGGCAACCAGCCCCCGCCGGCTGCTCATTGGCTGCAGCATCTTGTTTTTTTTGTTTTTTTTTAGATATACCCAGAGCCATATAAAAAGAGAGTTGCGACACGCTTTGATCTCGCCGCCGCACGGTCACGTGGTTCATGGAGCTCTCAATAGTTCCAAACAGCTCCGCGCTGTCAATGTGTTTGAATGGAGTTAAATAGGATAGACAGCAGTTATACTATATTTGCAGCAATTTCGAGTAATTATTAACACATAATGTGCATTGATTGTGTATTGATAACTTCTCTGAATACGCTTTACAATCGCATTTTATTCTGGGGAGTGATAAAGAGACATAATTAATATGTTCTCATACTCTTTGGCAGTCAAATGTGACCAAACACCTTAAGTGTAACTTTTATTCAATTAAATAACTGTAATATATATAGTTAAGTTCTATTTAGTAAATATTTTGAGGAGGTTTTTTTGTACTTAATATGTGCAATAATGATCCTGACCATTTAAAAGATAACATTTTCTAATAGTATTTAGATTACAGTTAGTGTAATATTTAAGGTTAAATACATCTGCATGTGTATTTGGACATGATCAAACACTCTTTTTTTTATACAGTGTGTTTCGATTTAACGATTTAATGTTAAATAAAAAAAAAGTAATTTACTCTTGTTTTATGATATTCAAATATACAACATAAGTGAATATTATAAAAGGCAAGCAAAAATGGCATTTGACATAATAGAAAAGATGAAAATAGTGTTTAAAAAAAACACAAGGCAACGAATTGCATTCAGCATACATGTTTTTATCGTAGTTCTTGAATGCAGTCTTCACTGAAACTCATTCAATCTCCCACAGTGAGAGAAAGATTGCAGAAAGACTAAAAACGTAAAAATATGACAATTAGTATCTGGTTATGGTCGCTATTATGGTGTTTCTCACGTTATCTAACTGCATTTACAGTATAACTGTTTATTTTTTAACGATAAACATTAACTACAACACGCTTTATAAAATACCACTACTGGCCAGTTTTCCGAGAGGTCAACTGATGCGTTAAAATGTAAAAAAAAAAAATGCAGTAATTTCTTCAATTTACCGGCGACAGTGCTTGAGAAACGCTGAAATGAATGGGCTTCTATGGTGAAGCTAGTGGTTGTTTGGAACTATTGGCCGCTCCATGACACACTTTACAGCAGCAAATTACACTGTACCAACACCGCGACAGTACAGACCAACAAGTTGGTCTCGTCCTTCTTTAAGAAGGCACCGTGTTCAAAATAATACTTCTATAGCCTACGTATTAGGCTATATCAATTTCTATGCATATATATGCATGTACTTGTTAATAAAAATATGATTGGTTCAGTCACTTTCGTTTGAAATTCATTATCTTTATTATTCATTATTCATTACCCCCCCACCACCCGTCCCGAATTTCAACCAATCTCATCTGGTCACCCTAACAGAACCTGGCTTCAAAAAACAGATGCATGAGTGCTGCCAGCATTGCTTTAAATGTTGCAGAAGTAGAAGGTCAGCTTGTCAGTGCTCAGACCATACGCCGCACACTGCAACAAGTCAGTTTGCACAGAAACTAGGCCGAACGGCAGTTTTCCAACATGATAATGATCCCAAACACACCACCAAGATGACAACTGTCTTGCTGAGGAAGCTGAAGCTGAAGGTGAAGGTGATGGGGTGGCCAAGTATGTCTCCAGATCTGAACCCTATTAAGCACCTGTGGGGCATCCTCAAGCGTAAGGTGGAGAAGCACCATGTGTCCAGCAGCTCCGTGAGGAGTGGTAGAAGATCCCAGCAACAACCTGTACTGCTCTTAAGCCAGTGCCAGATAACAATGGTGTTAACACAATATAGGTGACACTTTGATCAAGTTCTCACTTTTGTTGCCAGCTATTTTGACAATAATTGCTGTATGTTGAGTTATTTTCAGTGGACAGTAAATCTATACTGCTATACAAGCTGCACATTGACTACTCTAAAATGTATCCAAGTTTAATTTCTATAGTATTGTCCCTTGAGAAGATATACTAAAATGGTTGCTGAAATATAAGGGGTGTACTCACTTTTGTGAGATACTGTAATTGGCTAAAGGTTAGGTTTAGGGTTTGGGTGAGGCACTTAGTTCTGATGGGGAGGTTTAGGGTAAGGAGCTAGAGACTGCATTGTGTCAATGTATATCCTCACAAAAATAGCTATACAGAGTTGTATATGTGTATATGTATGTGTGTGTGTGTGTGTCTGTATGTGTGTGTGTACCAGGTATTCATCACGTTGTGGGGACCAAATGTCCCCACAAGGATAGTAATACCAGTAGATTTTGACCTTGTGGGGACATTTCTCAGGTCCCCATGAGGAAACAGGCTTATAAATCATGCACAATGAGTTTTTTTGAGGAAGTAAAAGTGTGCACAATCTCCTGTGAGGGCTAGGTTTAGGTGTAGGGTAGGTGTAGGCCAATAGAAAATACGGTTTGTACAGTATGAAAACCATTACGCCTATGGAATGTCCCCATAAAACATGTTAACACAACGTGTGTGTGTGTGTGTGTGTGTGTGTGTGTGTGTGTGTGTGTGTGTGTGTGTGTGTGTGTGTGTGTGTGTGTGTACCAGGTATTCATCACGTTGTGGGGACCAAATGTCCCCACAAGGATAGTAATACCAGTAGATTTTGACCTTGTGGGGACATTTCTCAGGTCCCCATGAGGAAACAGGCTTATAAATCATGCACAATGAGTTTTTTTGAGGAAGTAAAAGTGTGCACAATCTCCTGTGAGGGCTAGGTTTAGGTGTAGGGTAGGTGTAGGGCGATAGAAAGTACGGTTTGTACAGTATAAAAACCATTACGCCTATGGAATGTCCCCATAAAACATGTAATCCCAACGTGTGTGTGTGTGTGTGTGTGTGTGTGTGTGTGTGTGTGTGTGTGTGTGTGTGTGTGTGTGTGTGTGTGTGTGTGTGAGGTAGGCACAGGGTGAGACGGCATATTTAGCATTTCAAACCCACCACACTATCTTGACCTTTGACCTTAAGCCAGTGTGTGGGCTGCTATTATAAACACAGCACTGCTGACCTTACATACTCCTCTCCAAATTCTTTATCTGATCTGAATAATAACCTCAAAAAACTTATATTAAACACAAATACACATTTACGATAAATAACCTGGCAGATCCAGTGCAATGACACAGCGATGAGATATTATTTAATGTTTGTGTCATATTTAGTACAGTATCAACAAAGTCATTTTCATTTGAAATAACTCACTCAACAAGTTATGGCAGGGTTGACAACATTACTGTGAAGTGCAGCTTTCTGTTGATATCTCGGCATGATTCCAGCTGGTAGGCGTACAGTAAATATATGAGGTTGTTTTAATCCTGAATCCCCAGAAATCTACATACGGTTTGGGTAATAGATGGATGGATGGCTGGTTGTTAGGTTATGATATTGTACTTCATAAATGAGTGATTGGTTTGGTGACGTTTTGTTGCAGGCGGTGAGAAGGCACGTTCAGTACTGCTGACACCAGAGAACGGACTGTATCCTACAGCCGCGGCACGATCTGCTGACCCTCTGGTAAGACTATGGTGATCATATTCACAGGGCCTCCTGTAATATATAGATCCATTTCAATATAGAGTTGAGGTCAAAAGTTTATGTACACCTTGCTGAATCTGCAAAATGTTAATTATTTTGCCAAAATAAGAGGGATCATACAAAATGCATGTTATTTTTTATTTAGTACTAACCTGAATATATATAGTCCACAAGAGAAAATAATAGTTGAATTTATAAAAACGACCCTGTTCAAAAGTTTACATCCCCTTGATTCCTAATACTGTGTTGTTATCTTAATGATCCACAGCTGTGTGTTTTTTTTTTTTTTTTGTTTTTTTTTGTTTTTTTGTTTAGTGATAGTTGTTCATGAGTCCCTTGTTTGTCCTGAACAGTTAAACTGCCCGCTGTTCTTCAGAAAAATCCTTCAGGTCCCTCAAATCCTTTGGTTTTCCAGCATTTTGTGTATTCAAACCCTTTCCAGTAATGACTGTATAATTTTGAGATCCAATGAGGCAGTCATATGCAACTATTACAGAAGGTTCAAACGCTGACTGATGCTCCAGAAGAAAAAATGACACATTAAGATCACATCTTCTGAAGGGCAGTACTAAATGAAAAAATATGATATTTAGGCAAAATAAGAAAAATGTACATATCGTCATTCTGTTCAAAAGTTTTCACCCCCCGGCTCTTAATGCATTGCATTTCCTGTCTCCTACCTGCATAACAGCATTGTGTGTCTCTATATACAATTTTTTTAAATCTAAGAATTGTTGGGGCATTTAGGGAAAACTGGCTGTTCTCAGCTGTTTTCTGTAATTGAGAAATGAACTTTCTGTGAGTAATTGACAAAAAAAGTGTGAACTTTATGAATTGTATGTACATGATCTAGGTTAGTTGAATTAAGAATAACATTAATATAACTAAAATTAAATCATTTTAAGACTTGGAAGATTGCCAAGTTCCTTAACATGGGCCCCAGTCCCCTGGTTAAGAAGGAGGGGAAAAACATATTGATTCCTAATTTCAAGTTTTATTTATTTTTTCATAACTAAAGATGAGTAGCTTGTTCGCTTTCAAATATAAATACATAAAGTCCAATGCCATTTTTTTTCTGTTAGTTATATCATTAGTATGGTAAACATCATGAATGCATCTCATGAAAACATGCAGATATATTTCACTTATTTAACTTAAGAAAATAATACATTTTAGGCTATTTCTCATTATGGAAATCAAGTATATTTGTAATACATTAATATTATTTGCACTGTGATATTATGTTTTATTTTCATGGCAATTTTTCTTAGTGGTTATTCTCATTATATTCATTGTTAGTAGTAGTATTGTTATTTACTATTGTAATACAGTCTGTTTTTATACAATGTTTTTAACCATTTATTTATTTAGTTATTTATTTAATTGACCTGGGCATGTGTTCTTGGCAGGTTTTGAGAGATTCGCCCTTAGCCTTTTGCTAATAACCTATTACTCAAAGTTATTATAAAGTGGGTTACATTTGATTTTAAGGTGCCCTTGTTACAGTGTAATTATACACTGAAGTACTGCATAATATTAATTAACTATATGTACTTACTATATTGGATACTAAATTGTTTTAGAGTTACTTCCATGTAATCATGCATAATTAAATAGTTACTGAAATTTTGAAAGCAACTTGTCTTTGATATACATCTCTGAGGAGGAGGAGGTGTGTTATGGCTATCCAGACATACGTGATGAAGACATTCTTCAGATGCCCTGAAGTCTTTTAACTTTTCCTCTAATAATGAGTCCACAGCGGGACATTGTAGCACAACTTAATTGTTCTAGAGAATGTGTAAAAAAATGCCCTGGGCTTTCAATATTTCACTGTTGACCCCCTGCGTTTTTGTTTGCCAGAGTGGAAACAAAGGCAGGATGGGGGCCAGATTGAATAGGCGAGCTGTAACCCGAGCAAAGCGCTCGACTCATTGTGATCGGTTCCTGATTGCACTAGAACGAGAGAGAAACGTCCACACAGCTCCAGTGCTGCTCTGCTCATTCATTATTCAGCGGGCGCGTGCTGAGCGCGAGAGAAAGAGAGAGACGGCAGACCGTGTGCGCGCGCTAGAGAGAAAGACGCGCAGACGGAGATCAGAACGCAGGATAACAGTACAAGCGCCCGATGCGTTATAGCAGCGCTCAATGTCAAAGTTGCTGCAGCAGCGCGTCTGTCTGAGAGTGATGCACTGACGCATTTACAGCGCACTGACTCCTCCGTATCACAACATTGGCACAGTGACGGTTTCATCTTACAGTCTACAGCTGAGGAACTGATAAGGCACTTGATGCTGTTCACTGCTGAGAGGTAACCTTCCTTTTTATATCATTAGAAACACCTTCAGCTGGATCAGCTACACGTTACAAACCTTGTGCATCTTTGGTCTAAATATTAATAATTGAGATCTGAAAGTGGCAATTGCAGTGGTCCTGATGTCTTGCAGCGGTGCTGGTGACCTCTTCTTTAATTGCATGCACGATTGCACCTGTTAGAGGTGAATATCAGTCCTTGTGAACTGGTGAAACAACTAGAAAAATATGCATGCAACCCACAAAGTTGTGCATGCCGAATAAGATCTTTCGGCATCAGTTTGCATTGCAGAGATTGTACAGCCCTTCACTATTTGAGATGCTGTTAACATGCTGATGGGAGTGTATTGATTATAATGGGAGTGAAATGTCATTTGAAGGATTCCCAGAAAAGCATGCCGGTTATCTAACCATTATTTGTAATTATTTTAATATAACGTGTTGATCTGCTCACATTGTGGATGGAATACAAAGTGAGGTGAGGAGAAGCAGGTTGTATGCAAATTTTTATTTGGTCAGCATTCCTGAGGCACTGTGATCCATGAGCAACGCTTACGGGTGCGCCGCGGGCTAGCACAGATGTCCTCCACTGATTCTGATTTATTTTGTGGAAGAAAAACTGAGAATAATAGATATTACCATTTAGGGTGAACACAGCAGCTTTTGGAAGGAATAGTTCATCCGAAAATGTAAAATTGCTGAAAATGTTCTCACCCAAGGGCTATCCAAGATGTAGATGAGTTTGTTTCTTCATCAGATTAGGAGAAATGTAGCATTCAATCACTTGCTCACCAATTAATCCTCTGCAGTGAATGGGTGCCATCAGAATGAGAGTCCAAATAGCTGATAAAAGCATCACAAGTCACATCTTGAGAAGACAAAATCTGTGTGTTTGTAAGAAACAAATCCATCAAGAAGTTTTCAACCTCCAAACGGTTGCTTCCAACAAAAGATGAGTTCTTTATCCATAATATTGCTTCCTCCAGTAAAAAAAAAAAAAAAAAGTTGTGAATCAGGAGAGAAATCTGCACAGATCAAGCACAGTTTACAAGCCAAAACAGCTCTAAACAAATATGTCAGTGGATTTTGATGTGAGAGACAACAGGAGATGGACTTTTTCACTGGAGGAAGTGTTATTATGGATTATAGATGCCAGTTTTAAGGTTGAGAACGTCTTAATGATGGATTGGTTTCTTACCAACATACAGCTTTTGTCTTCTCAAGATGTTAATGGATGGACTGGAGTGGTGTGGATTACTTGTGGATTATTGTGATGTTTTTTTCAAAGGTTAAGACTCTCATTCTGACGGCACCCATTCACCGCAGAAGATTCATATAAGCCCATCCAACAAATTCAGCCTGTTAATGGTATTTTTGCCTGGGTTCTTGGTTTGTAAACTGCAGACCGTGGGTGATCTGGTGTACCATCTGAGGCTGTGACTACTGTTGTACTAAAATGTGTAAAGCCTTTGTTCGTAGAATTTGTGTGAGTTCAAAAGTAATCAAGAACAGATTGTTTGTAACAGACACAGATTTAAGATGTAAAGAGTCCAAGATACAAAAGTTGAAGGTGCAGGCAAAGATGCAAATAGATGCTGTTTATGTACTGTACATCAGTCCAAAACCAGAAACCAGAATAAATAAATGAGGTCAAAACCAGAAACACTAGGGAAACATCAAACAGAAAATACTCAGAAACTGCCAGGGCAGCACTAGGAAAACACCAGCAAAGAAAGCAATAGGACTACTGGGAGTCGAAAATGAAGCTGATAATGATGCTAGTTATGAGGTGGTGCCACACGTCACATTGATTTTACAGACGTAACTCTGAAAACAAGCAGTATAAATAGTTGGATATTATAACAGCAAGTACACTGAAGAAAAATTGGTCTAGGATGTACAATTTGTAAATGTGTCTGTGATATTTCCGCTCAAAAAACCAGACAGATAATTTATTATATTATTTTAAAAATGCCTATTTTGACAGAAAGCAAAAACATAGCCTTTTTTAACATGCTTGCTAGGACTGTGCAATTAACCAAAATTCAGTTTCAATTAGGCTTTAAACGATTATGAAAATACAATAATCGAGATAAAACGATTATTGCTCCCGATTCTGCCCCCTTTGTGCGCTTTCGCTCCTCTATAAAAGCCCAATTTCACACGCAAATCAATAAAATCATGTAACGTGACTTGCATAAAATGGGACGTGTTTGATTTATTAATGCTCAGAGACAGAACAGAACACGGACAAGTAAAGTGAACGTTTAGCTTAAGATGCGTACATAACGGTCAAATACATGCAAGTATATGTCAAAATGTGGCGTTTGGTGATTATTCGTGTAAACCTTCGTCAGTTATGTCTGAAATTAATATACAGTTGAGAATGAAAATATGTGTGTAACAGTATATTGGATACGTGCAGCTCTTAAAGTGGCCACAAGTAATATTCCTTCTGCCGTTTGCTTAATTTTAATCAAACAACAAAAGACAAACTCACTCACTGTTCTTGACGGAGGGACTTTTGCAGTTTTTTTAATTCTAATAGTGAAGACTATGCTGTTTTATTTTACATTCAACTAATTAAATTCAATTCTCCAAAAGAAACAGTTTTATTTGTATTTTTTTTTTTTCTATTGTATTGCTATCTTTAAATTAATCAATCATATAAAGTTCCGGACCCACTCATAATCATGTTAAATAATCATGATTGCAGTATTGACCAACATAATCGTAATTATGATTTTTGCCATAATCAAGCAGCCCTAATGCTTGCAGAAAGAGGCTTACCAAAACAAAGTTACTGGGTTGTCCTTTTTTCAGGTTTTCTGAGTTGGTAGATGCACTGAGGACCCGATTATAGCACTTTAACACGGAAAAAGACAGATTTTCATGATATGTCACCTTGAAAACAATTTTCAATTGCTAGTAAATTCCACAAATAATTACAGAAAGTAACACATTTAATTAAATGTGAAATGTTTAAGTAGATAAGTGTTTTCTTGTAAAACATAATAATATAATCTTCCCATAATCTTTATTTTAAAAGGGTCCTATTATGCTTTTTCACTTTTTGAATTTTAGCCAGTGTGTGGTGTGTATGTTTGGGCATAAAAAAACATCTAAGTTAGAAATCTCAAAGTCCACTCCAAAGGGAGATATTTAGTTTTTAAAAAATCCCTTCTCAAGAACTACAACAAATGGTTCGTTTGGACTACAGCGTTTGTTTTCACACAATGCGGTCCATTAGAATATCATTCAAATAAATCGTTGGCAGGTGGGGAGGGATGAGGTGAGGGATTCGCATAACTTTAGTGATGTAGCATGGATAGCCGCTTCTGGGATGCTTCAGCGAGCCGCAGCTGATGTAAACACAAGCATTGACTAAAGTGTCCGCGAACTGCTCTGGTTGCCGTAAAATAGCGCCGTTGACGTGTGCAGTATAGAGGGTCGAAACACATGTGAAGCCGCAGCTGATGTAAACACAAGCATTGACTAAAGTGACGATCATCGATGGCCACGTCGGAGCCGCGCTGTAGACGTATGCAGTGTGTGGTAAGAGATTTATTCATCATACGTGTAGATAGCTTTACTAGCCTTATGCTGGAGCTGGTTTGGGGCATGTAAATAATTAAATAAATGAGCACAATAATGATAATATCATGTATCGGCGATCTCGCAGGCTGACGATAGGACCAACACTACTGTAGCGTATTATTTACTCACCCTCCATGCATCCTAGATGTATATATACTTCCTTCTTTCAGATGATTGCAATCGGAGTTACATTAAGAATAATCCTGGCACTCCCAAGCTTTAGAACTGAACGGCATTGACAAGTGTTTCTCTCCATCAGTCCAAAACAAGTCGATCCATAATTTAAAAAAAAGTGCCTCACACGGCTCCTTTAGCGATCTGATGTGTTTTTGTAAGAAAAATATCCATATTTAGAATGTAAAAACCATTTTAATCTAGCTTGAGCTAACAGTTGTACACAGAACTTGCTGCTTTGGGAAGGGGCGTGGCAGGACTGAAACGCCGTCTAAGCTGTTCGCCAATCGCATGCAGTGGGATTGCTAACCAATCACAACAGATTTAATTTTTCGGAAGGCGGACCTTCATCAAACTCAGAACTAATCGAGCCATTTGTGCCAGCCTGGGGAGAAAGCTATTGTCATAATGTAAATTATGTGAAAAATAATGCGTTTTTCGAATCACCAAGCATGAGAGCATGTTCTAGTGCATCCGCAAAACAAAATAAAGGCTTTGTAAAAGAGCATAAAAGGACCCCTTTAAAACTTTAATAAACATTTTACAGGTTTTGGGTAGAGTTTTATGATTCCATTTTGAAATACAAATAGTGGGTTTTCCTATGAAACACATGTTACAAATTTGTACAAAGTTGCAACTTGGTAAAATACCTTTTCTTCTGCGATTGTGAAACCATGTAGTAGCTGAGTTTCAGCGATTTCAGCCAGGTCTTAAATCAGACAAGGTTCATGAATAGTCCTGCCACTTAACTAACATTAAAAACCCCTAGAACTAAAGAGAAAATGATTAAAATCAGTGCGAAAAAGTGAAAATAATAGTGTGTAGCAAGGGATGTTATTTCTACCAGTCACCAACTGACACTTAACAGCAGCTAATTTCCTCTAAAGCTGGAATCGTATTCATTGAAAGTGACCTTTACTTTCAACTATCACACCAGGTCAACTCACTTGCTAATTACTGAATGGAAATATACAGTAGGAAAGATTCACTCCCTTACAGTCCTTTAACCTCTTCTTCGAGATAAGGTTAGACAAATGTGACCACGTCCTGAAATGTGGATCCAGATGTTAAAAGTAAAGCCATTACTGGAAACACATCTAATGTTTGCGAAATTCCTTCGAAACATTAGAAAGCTGTGGGTGGCAGGATTCAAGTCCAAGAGCAAAGAATGCAGGAAAAACTAGCTCTCTGAAATTGTGAAATAGTGTTAGCATGATATCAATCCGTAGATCTCTTCCAACTTTGATTCCAGGAAACCATAATGCTTTTGTGGACATATAAAGATGATCTCTCCTAGACTCGAAGACGTCATTACCCAGACACGACCGAACGTCTGCCTCGCGGTTTGCCCGTGGATTACACAACTACTATTCACTCCAGTGTTTACTACAAATTATCCATCCATATCCTGTTGCTCATAAATGATACAGGAATACAGCTATCTGCACATAATCATCAACAGGTGAAGTGGTGTTGTGTTCTGACATTATATCTTAATGGGAAGTAGAAAGCATGTTAGCGGCTTGGCGATTTCCCTGCTGTGTAATGGAAGCATTGTCGGATAGATGTGAGCCGAGGGGTATCATTTACTCCGTGGTTAGAAACCAGGACAGTCGAACCCATAGGGTATATTCCACTTTGTTGTCCCTGTTATCCATTGAAGTCTATGGACCTGAATTTCATTGTGTATGTAGCTTTCACCCAGAGTCTTATATCCTCTAGGACAGGTGGATAGGTCAGCTGTGTCTGCTGCTTTATTTTTCTTTCACTTTCTCAGTCCTTCTCTCAATTTCCAGGGAAAAGGTGTCCGTGTTTTGGAATCCTTTTGGTCCTTTCTTTTTCTCCTGTTGCTCATTGTCTTTGGCAGTTAGGCAACACAATATCTGTCCTAGAAAAGCATCCACCCTTTTATTTTCAGAGTAAACACTCTGTCAATGATAAGAATTCTAAAATTCTTCTCAGTGATTGTTTTCCCAAACCAAATTGAACTCCACTTGTCTTCTTATCACAGTGAACACTTTCAGCTAATCATTCTTTATATTAACACACCTTTAGTGTTTAAAAAAATGTTATGTGTCACAAAAGTTTACAGCCCCCTTTCAGAATCTGCGAAAAAGAGGGATCATACAAAATGCATGTTATTGTTTATTTAGTACTGACCTGAATAAGATATTTCACATAAAAGATGTTTGCATATAGTCCACAAGGGAAAATAATTGATTTTATAAAAATGATCAAATATCTTCTGGGAGAGAAGTATCTCCTGTAGGCTCTAAAAGGCAGTACTAAATGAAAAAATATTATATTTAGGCAAAATAAGAAAAATGTACATATCTCCATTCTGTTCAAAAGTTTTCACCCCCCGGGTCTTAATGCATAGTTTTTCCTTCTGAAGCATCAGTGAGTGTTTGAACCTTCTGTAATAGTTGCATATGAGTCCCTCAGTTGTCCTCAGTGTGAAAAGATGCATCTCAAAATCATACAGTCATTGTTGGAAAGGGTTTGAATACACAAAAATGCTGGAAAACCAAAGAATTTGTGGGACAGTTTAACTGTTCAGGACAAACAAGGGACTCATGAACACCTATCACTAAACAAAAAACACAGCTGTGAATCATTCATGTAACAACACTGTATAAAGAATCAAGGGGGTGTAAACTTTTAAACAGGGTCTTTTTTTAAAAATTCAAATATACGTAAATATCTTTGATGTGAAATATCTTATTCAGGTCAGTACTAAATACAAAATGACATGCATTTTGTATGATCCCTCTTATTTTGGTCAAATAATTAACATTTTGCAGATTCTGAAAGGTGTATGTAAACTTTTGACCTCAACTGTATATGTTCTGTGCTTTTTTAGAAAGAAATTTAAAATTGTTTGTTTAATTTTGCTTTAAAAATAAGCCAGTTTTGGACCATTAACAATTGTCATGACTGTGAAGCTTCGAATTTAAATAGATTCTCAACACAAAAACTCTCTCTCATTATATTAATAGGGGAAAATTATTAATTTAATTGTGCATTCATTGTGGTAGTATTTGTTGTGATGCCTTAATTTGTAATAACAGCGGACAGTAGTGAAGTATTTTTACTCTGCTGTAAAAGTAATTTTCATGTTTTTGTACCTTCTTTAGAAAAATTTACTTCACAACATTCCAGAGCATAATATTGTACTTTTTACTGCACTATTTTCTAATGTACTTAATTACATTAGAAATCCATTAATTTCTTATTTTACTCAAGTAAAAGTAATTCAAAGATTTACTTGAGTACAAGAAAGTACTACATTTTTAATGTTCTCAAGTATTAAAGGTAAAACAAACAACTTTTATTTATGAAATGTAGTGCAGTAAAAAGAATGACATTATGCTTTGAAATGTAGTGAAGTAAAGTTTTCCAAAGAAAAACACTCATTACACTCATTAAATACATTACTACTGTCAAGAAACCATTACAGTAATTGCATTACAGTTGAATCATAGGAATAACAAAAACAGTCATATTTTGGCTGAAATGTGAGCTGGGCATGTGGCATTTTGTAAGATTCACACATAATATTTGGAGATTTACATCTTCACTAAAGACTGTATTCTTCTGAGAATAAACAATATGAAATGTTAAACATTACTAATCATGGGCAAGGTCTTCATTATGTTGAATGCAGCCAATTATAGAAATCAGAAATGGTAGAAAATAATCAGTCTAAAGGGAATGTGATATTCATGCCTGAGTCAGTACAAGTTAAACTCGTCATGTGTTTGATAAAAATGATTGCTAATCTTGTCTGTGTAAAGATATATGTCTATATCTTTTAACTCCTGTCCTATAAAAACCTATACTTATGTACTGTACTAACAGAAAAATCTATAAACACATACCCAGGCATTCATCTTTTTGATAGAGGTTAACATTTTTTGCACCCAGAACACTCCTGTTGGCTGTTGATTGATTCATGGAATTGTTATTGATTAGTGAGGAATTTAGCATTGTGTATCAAACTCAACATGTGACCAGATTCCAAGAAGATGAGAAACTACAATACCGGATCGTTGTAGGTGTGACCGGAGTGCTTTAAACGGTGATGCACAGTACCTGGAAATAGCTTTTGACCTCACTTTTTGTATCCTTTGTGTTGAAACAATCCCTCCCATCTAGTCAGCTGTAATACAAAGCCATATCACATATCATCCAAAGTAGTTTATGCAATCTATGTGCCGTTTAATAATAATTCACTCAATAATAATTCACCTTTTGTGTTCCATGGAAGAAAAAAAGTCATACAGGTTTGGAATGATGAGTAAATAATGACAGAATTAAAAAAAAAAAAAACATAATTAAATATAGCTGCAAGCAGCAATTACGGGGCCAAGCACAATCAGAGGCAAAATAGGGATCGAAGAATGACATGGAGTAATTAAAGCCATTTTAAGGTGATTTTAGTCAAAATGGGTAAAAAAAAAAAAAAAAAAAACATAAAAACAACCACTAGTAATACAATATAATCAGTTATCACTTTTGACCAGAAGGTGGCACTGTCTAGAAACGTTTTGAATGCTTTCAGGTCATGGTCTCGATGCTATATACAAAGTTTCGTAATGGTTCACCAATGCATTCGTAAAATGTAGCATTTTCTATCATAATACTCCATTGAAGTCTATGGCAATTTCATGTTTTGTTTAATTATATCGCCACCAAAAGGCACAATCCGACCAAATTTTGTATGTGTCCTTAGAGTGTGCTCATACATATGTGTGTCCAATTTGGTGACAATATCTCATTTTGTTTTGGAGTTATAGAAATTTTTATTTATCAGAAGATAAAAAATGACAGATGGCTGACTTTCTTTGCATTTTTTTGCCACTTACTCTCAACATTTTGGCAATTGGACATTATTATCAAGCCAGCACGCTGTTTCTGAATTTCCTACGGTGGTTTTGTGTCGATAGGAGTAACAGTTTCTGAGATATTGGCAAATGTTTTTAAAGTGCTAAAGTGCAACATTGCACAAACCATAAGGTAAAACCTGGAATGTTTGGTATCGCTAGACTCGGTAAGGATCAATGGTCTCAAAAGGTGACTCTCGTGAAAATAAATCAGCCACAACCAAAGTTATAAGCATGTGAATATTTGATTTTACCACTATGTGGCGCTAGCTCGAAACTTCTCAGGCTCCTTCAGGGCATTGTGCTGATGACCCATACAGAATTTTTTAACTATATGTCAATGCATTTGTAAAATATAGCATTTTTCTACAAAATTAAAAATGGCAGATACCCAAAATGGCTGACATGGGAAAATTGGGTATCATTCGACTCGGCATGATGCTCCGAATCTAAAGAGAAGTTATAAGCAAAAATACCTATTTCATACTCGTATCTCATTAACACTAGATGGCACTGAGCTGAAACACTGCAGGTAGCATCAGGTCATGCTTGTTATAACACACACCAAGTTTGGTTTTAATATGCCAAACCGTTGCGGAGATATAGTCTCAAATCCATTGTTGCGTGCTTTTCGTAGAATTCATTTGCACGTTATTCGAGAACAATTCAACTAATCAACGTGAATTCCATAACTTTTTGCCAGCATGATCTGAAGATGATCCGAGCCAATTTTGGTGAAAATCAGACAAACCGTCTAGGACGAGTTCGAAAAAGTAGGTTTTATAAATTATTAAAAATAGAAAAAAAAAAATAAACCTCTCCATTTTTGAATTTTGGTGTTCATTCTACTCGCCATGATCCGATGATTCAGAGGAAAAAGACAAGAATTTTGATTCTATGCCTTGCGCTTCAAAAGTTATTAGCATAAACAAATAGAAATTTTGGACAAGTGGTGGTGCTAGAGAGTTTGAGTTAGAGACCCCAAACTTGCTGTGGTTAATGTTGAGACTGGCCTCTATCAGTCTGCCAAATTACACAGCTTTCCCACAAGCGGTTCTATGGGCTGCCATAGACTCACGAACGGAAGAAACGGAAGAAGAAGAAGAAGAAGAAGAAGAACACCAACAGATGCTTGGCCCCTAAAAAGACAAAATATCTACAGTATCTAAACCAATATTGATTCCAAATAGACACAGGGAGAGAATGCTTTGGCAATGAAGGTAATGAAGGCCCAGGGCTTATTCACACCGTCTAAATACAGCAGGGTAATCAGGAGCTGGAAATAGGATTGTGGGATGGTGATTATCTGTCTGTCGCACGTTACGCTCACACAAGAACCAGTGACACTATTTATTTCACACAGCTCTGCATTTGATGCAGTCCATGCATCTACACGAGAGACCGCTGGTGAACAGGGCTCGATGTGTTGAAGGCACCCTGGGGCAGACAACAGCTAATTGGGTTTGCCATGCTGTCGTTGGTCGCTGATGCCAATAAAAGCTGGGTCACGGTTAGGAGTTACGTTCAGAAGTCAATAGGCGAGGGTGACGGTCACGCAAACAGGATTAATCCATATGTGCGACTGTTTTAACCAGGTCATGTCTAAGGTTGTTTCTCTCGAGGAATTTAACGATATTACAGGTAAGGGTCGCATTCATGTAGGATTTGTTGATAGATGTATTTAATAGATGGGTATACAGTTTGCTTTTGACCTGAATAAGATATTTCACATAAAAGACGTTTACATATAGTCCACAAGAGAAAATAATAGTTGAATTTATATGACCCCATTCAAAAGTTTTCATACACTTGATTCTTAATACTGTGTTGTTACCTGAATGATCCACAGCATTTTTTTTAGTGATAGTTGTTCATGAGTCTCTTGTTTGTCCTGAACAGTTAAACTGCCTGCTGTTCTTCAGAAAAATCCTTCAGGTCCCACAGATTCTTTGGTTTTCCAGCATTTTTGTGTATTTGAACCCTTTCCAACAATGACTGTGTGATTTTGAGATCCATCTTTTCACACTGAGGAAAACTTAGCGACTCAAATGCAACTATTACAGAAGGTTCAAACACTCACTGATGCTCCAAAAGAAAAAAAACAGTCATTAAGAGCCGGGGGTGAAAACTTTTGAACACAATGGAGATGTGCACATTTTTTTTAATTTACCTAAATATCATATTTTTTTCATTTAGTACTGCCCTTTAGAGGCTACAAAAGATAGTTACATGTTTCCCAGAAGACAAATAAGTTAAATTCACCCTGATCTTCAAATTCAAAAAGTTTTCACCCCTTGGACCTTAATGCATTGTGTTTCCTTCTGGAGCATCAGTGAGAGTTTGAACCTTCCGTAATAGTTGCATATGAGTCCCTCAGTTGTCCTCAGTGTGAAAAGATGGATTTTCTTGTAACATTTCTCCTACTTTGTCCACCATCTTTGCTAGAAAATTTGAGTTGCTTGATGATTTTTACTTAGTCACTAGTTTAAGGATTTTTGTGATGCTGCTTTAGAATCTCTAGGGTAGCATTTGAATGATGAACAAAATCAATTCTTCCAAATCAATTATTGATGGGATTCCAAATAATAACCTGGAGGTAGAATTGAGTTGTTTCAAGTTTCAGGCTATTTGAAACGCAGAATTAGCTCACTAGGTTTTGAAAAAGAGAGAATGTCATACCAGTCTGTAGATTGTTGATTGCATGTGTTTACATCTAAATGAATACACCTGTGCAAACATATGAGTGAAAGAACCTAAGTGTGTTTTTTGATTGAAATCATGGTGGACATTCACCGCGTCTTTCATCTGGGCGCTTTCATTCACACCTGCCCTCCAGATCTGAGCGAAACTCATCATCAGCTGTTATTACAGCGCAGATCAAAACCATAGCAACAGACATGTGCCGTATAACGAGTAAAAGGGGAAAGGTGCAATGCACTGTGGGAAAGGAAGCTAATCTCCATTAGTTAGCATCAAAATTAAGCCTTCTGCTCTCAATGTTAATGTTCAGTGACAACCATCAATATGTATGCAGTATGTAGCATTGAAATGTCTGTTCATTTTAGTTGGCTGAAATAGCTTAATTTTGCATTACAATGCAATATCTTGCCTTTGAAAAAACTGGCCACATTCTGGAAGTTAATGTCTGCTTCTCATGATCCAATCAAGTTCCGATCTACATTTCACTTGGCTATACATTGGATTTTGAACTTAAAACAGGTTGCAAACTGCATTTCATGTTGAGTGAAGGAGGTTTGTTTTGCTAGGAGTGCGCCATGCTGATCACAGCACATAAACAGGCCAAAAGCCCTGAATGTGCACTAACTAGAAACCTTCCTCCTCATGTAGTTCTCAGTCTTAGTCTCAGTGAAGTAGATGCAAAGTGTGTGCATAGTGTGTGGTTTTCTGTTTGGATTGCATCTATAATTGCATTTAGCTTTTGAAACTGTTTTTATATAGGCTTTACACATTAACTGGTATTAAGTTTGATTGCATTGCAGTGTGTGTGATGTCCATAAGCGAATGCAAATGCTGCGATTCTAAGCCGGGTTGCGTTTTTTAAAATCTCATGCACGGAGTCTTTCTTTTCATGTCTCCCCAGCATTCAGCCTTTTGTTGAGCTGCCTGTTTATAAAGAGAGCGAGCGAATGAGACCCATGTTGCCATGACTGTTGCCAGCGTAGAGTCCATCTTAGTGTGTTTCCCAGTTAAATCAACAGATCGACAAGAAATACTGCTGCCATGGTTTCATTTTGGATGATATTTTCTGCTCTTTTGGTAGGTGGACTGTTTTTATTTTTAAATACTCATATAAAGGAAGACTTCTACTGCACATCTGTAGCCTGTTAGAATAGCCTTTTTGGTTCATTTGAGATGCTCTTTTTTATGTTCTTGATTTGTTTTGTTAGTTTAAGATTTTTTATTAATATTTTTTTTTCACCATATATAATTGTGAAACTGCTGTTTTAGGAAATTGATAATAGATAAAACTCATTACAGAACTACACAAATAATTAAATAAAAAGCTAATAGTTAATATAATCAAATAACAAATTATTAAATTCAAATATAATAAATAATAAAATAATTTATTAAGTGATTAATAATTAAATCATTAAACTGTAAAATCAAGTATTTCAAAATAAAAACAAAAATAAAACAATAAAAAAGGTATTTGTTTACCTGCATATCATGTGACCATTGATTTGAAGTAATGGGTTTATTATAATGTTTTAGTGTTTGGTGTTGTTTTTTTATAGTGTTGACTATTGTATTGTCTATAATAAAACTTTTTAACTGAACCCTAATTTACCTATGGGTATAAAATAAAGGAAACTGGGGGGAAAAAAAGGAAGCTAACTTGACTGATCAGAGAACAGCTGTCACAACTCAGGCAGGAACAGACGAACAACGACGTAGTAAAAAACGAACATTTAATAAATCCAATAGGAACAGGCAGACACAGGAACATGGAGTGGAAACATCAGGATAACATCAAAGACCGACAAGAATACAGGGGAAAGCACACACCTTATATACACAGACTGATTACACATTCAGGTGGAGACAATGAAGGAGGAACCAAACACACACTGAACTGCGGGGGAGAATGGGAGAAACCAACATGAAAGTCCGGGGATGTGACAACAGCCAACACCTTTGAGAATTTAGTTAATTATATTTCTAATCAACTTAAAAAAAAAAAATCTGCCGTCTTGGTTGGATTTTGAGCCTGAGTCTGTCACAGTGCATTCTGGGTTTGCCTTATCTTTGAAAGAGACCTGTAATACTGCCATAAACTCTTTTCAAAAGATTTCAAAGATCGAAAGAAATCATCTGAAGCAGCCAGAAAGTGCAGGGAGTGTTGAGGGTAAAGTGGTACTTATTGGTGATTAGATTTAACATACATTCAGATAGTCTTGGAATGCACAGACTCCAAAAACACAGCAAAAATTTATGAAGTATTTAGTTTCAGGGGCCTGGCGATATGAACACTTAAAATATTACCACTTAAAAGCAGAATATGCTATTTACGTAAGCCTGGGGAGGTGATAAGATTCACTTTTTGCTTGTATGTCTACCAGACTGAAAAAAAGATTTAAGCATTTTGCATTCTAATTTTCATTCTAATTCGTAAGTCTCCTTTTTATTGTATATGTACAGTTGAGGTCAAAAGTTTACATCTTCCTTAAAGAATCTGCAAAATGTTAACTATTTTACCCAAATGAGAGGGATCATACAAAATGCATGTTATTGTTTATTTCAGTACTGACCTGAATAAGATAATTCTTAAAATATTCTTATTTTGCCTAAATATCATATTATTTTCATTTAGTACTGCCCTTCAGAGGCTTAAGAAGATAGTTACATGTTTCCCAGAAGACAAAATAAGTTAAATTTACTCTGATCTTCAAATTTCAAAAGTTTTCACCCTGGCTCTTAATGCATGTTTTTTTCTTCTGGAGCATCAGTGAGTGTTTGAACCTTCTGTAATAGTTGCATATGAGTCCCTCAGTTGAAAAGATGGATCTCAAAATCATACAGTCATTGTTGGAAAGGCTTCAAATACACAAAGATGCTGGATAACCAAAGAATTTGTGGGCCCTGAAGGATTTTTCTGAAGAACAGCAGGCAGTTTAACTGTTCAGGACAAACAAGGGACTCATGAACAACTATCACTAAACAAAAAAACTCAACTGTACTTTATATTCAGCATGTCTAAGGGCTTTGTGTGTATGGATAAGGGCTTGAAATTTATTTGGTCAGTTGGAACTAATTAGGGCATTCAATTTTTTATTCTATAGTAGTATGATTGTTTGCTATAAGCTCATGTTTTGACATTGTGCTTGCTCAGCAAGGTAAGCATAAGAGAAATATTAATTAAAGGAAACCAAAAATGACCTGGAAAACCTGGGAAGAGAACAACACTATCCAGATCCTCTTATCTGAAAGAAGCCAAATAGCTATCATTACTAAGGCTGTCTCTAAGCCAAACCGTTTGGCCGGTTAAAATGTAATGGCACGAATATGGCGCTTTTTCCTTTGGCTCTTGGTTGAGTTTTTCAGGGTTTGTCCTTGGAATGGTTTGGGGTTTTTCCTGTCTGGCTTGACCTCTCATATTGTGCTGAAAGCACAAACAAATCAGCTGCTTCCTCCCGTTGAAGTTTGTCATCCGTTTAACGGAGTTAAAAGACAGCTGGTTTCAGTAATGCTAGAGGTATAACTGGAAAATGAGAAAATTCCTGCAGCTGCACTGCACAATATTTCTTTTTTATTCAAAAAGCGTGCACAGCAGGAAACTGTTTACTGAATACAAAATGTTAAATGCTGAGGGGAAATCATTCCTATTGATAGCCAACTAGCTTGGGGACAGATGCCCAAAATTAGATAAAACTAAAAGGACTTTTTGCAGTTAGATTCCTGGAAAAAGACAGAAAGTGTGTCAGCTTCGCTGCATGAATCTGGGTCGCGTTTGGCAAGGACGAGCGGACTGGTGCACTACAGACATACAGAACGATCTTGCTGCCAGAGGAACGAACTGTCCTGATCTTTCATGGTGGATCATTATATTGAAAGTGTTAATGAACTCATTTGTTAAGAATACATTTCCTGATCATGCTTACAAGAATCCATAGTTCAGAATGACCAACATGTTGGCAAGAAACCCAGCATTGGCTGGTTATCAACTTCAGGGTGTAATATACTAAACTGCAAAGAACTAGCAATTGAGAAATTAGATGTTTTGGCCTATTATTTTGTTGAGGCTTGCTAGATGCAACTGAAGTGAGTGTTGGAAATAAAACTCTTTTTGAAACCTATTTGACTTCCAAATGACAATATATGTAGGGCGGAGCTTGATTTTATCCAATTGGGAGGAGAGTGTGTTAGTGCCCGCCCACTTTTTCTCTGTTAAAGCCATGAACCAAACCAACCAGCTGCATGGAGAATTACAACACTGCAAAATTTGTTTTGAAGCAAAAATGTATTTGAAAATTAAACAAAAAGACAAAAATACAAGACATCTTTAATAAGGGAAAGAACTACAATCCCATGAGGCATTACAAATGTTTTAATTAGTATATATACAAATATTTAAGTAGTTTCAGAGTGTTGAGAGAATGCATTAATTATGTCATTCACTTCATGACAGTGTTCAGGCTCTAAAGAGTTCATCTTGATTTTCAGATTGGTGGATATTTCTCTGTAGAATCATGGGAAATGTAGTTTTTTGTGAAATTTTCACTATTAAACATTAATATTTAAAAAATTATTATTCTTGTGGTCTGATGGTTTCAACAAAAGCACATACTTTGATTAACTACCAGGTCTGTTATTAAAAGTTTATTATCTTTAAAAATTACTTCCACCTATCCACCTACTTTTTCCTGTGAGACCAGGCGTGGCCATTTGTACATTTTATGGGTCTGGCTTCTGCTCTCATCCACATCCAGCTATTTTTAGCTGTACAAACTGGCTCGTTTTGCCTCTTGATATTGCAAATTGGTCTGTTTTACCAATATTTTTTAATACATTATCTTAATTATGAACATACTGGTTTGTAGTCAAGCGTCAACCTCTTGCTCTCTTGATTGAAACCAGCATGGAAGTGAGTTAAACTGTAATTCATCGACTGGCTTCAAAAATCCCATAGAACTCCCCATGTTAAAATGCCCAACTTTACAGCAGAAAAAAATATGTTTACAGCCTGGTACAAAAAGTGGTTTTGGTTTATATAGCTAATTTTGCCCTTCATGTCAACAGTGAGGGGGGTGAATTTTTTAATACTCATTCGTTTAAGTTATATTAAGCCTTAAAGTTCTGCATAATTAAGGGCGTGGCCACTTGAGTGACAGTTGGATTGCCACTGCTGTCACCATTGTCACACTAGGTGGGCGTGGTTTCAACAACCAGCTCCACCCACGTCCTGCCTCTTTGCCCATTTTCAATTATCCGTGAGTGACACACGGTGACGCGATTCCAAGATGGCAACGGCCAACTCCCGCCCACTATGAGCTTCAAAAATGCCCTTCGCAAACCTACGGGTGACGTCACGGACACTACGTCCATATTTTTTATCATTATCATTACTTATACACAGTGGTGTGAAAAAGTGTTGGCCCCCTTCCTGATTTTAAGGTCAGGTCTTTGACTAGGCCACTCCAAAGTCTTCATTTTGTTTTTCTTCAGCCATTCAGAGGTGGATTTGCTGGTGTGTTTTGGATCATTGTCCTGCTGCAGAACCCAAGTTCGCCTCAGCTTGAGGTCACCAACAGATGGCCGGACATTGTCCTTCAGGATTTTTTGGTAGACAGCAGAATTCATGGTTCCATTTATCACAGCAAGTCTTCCAGGTCCAGAAGCAGCAAAACAGCCCCAGACCATCACACTACCACCACCATATTTTACTGTTGGTATGATGTTCTTTTTCTGAAATGCTGTGTTACTTTTACGCCAGATGTTCCAAAAAAACTTCCAAAAAGTTCAACTTTTGTCTCGTCAGTCCACAGAGTATTTTCCCAAAAGTCTTGGGGATCATCAAGATGTGTTCTGGCAAAACTGAGACGAGCCTTTATGTTCTTTTTGCTCAGCAGTGGTTTTCGTCTTGAAACTCTGCCATGCAGGCCATTTTTGTCCAGTCTCTTTCTTATGGTGGAGTCATGAACACTGACCTTAACTGAGGCAAGAGAGGCCTGCAGATCTTTAGATGTTGTTGTGGGGTCTTTTGTGACCTCTTGGATGAGTCGTCGCTGTGCTCTTGGGGTAATTTTGGGAATCCTGGGAAGGTTCACCACTGTTCCATGTTTTCACCATTTGTGGATAATGGCTCTCACTGTGGTTCGCTGGAGTCCCAAAGCTTTAGAAATGGCTTTATAACCTTTTCCAGACTAATAGATCTTAATTGCTTTCTTTCTCATTTGTTCCTGAATTTCTTTGGATCTCAACATGATGTGAAGCTTTTGAGGATCTTTTGGTCTACTTCACTTTGTCAGGCAGGTCCTATTTAAGTTATTTCTTGATTGTGAACAGGTGTGGCAGTAATCAGGCCTGGGTGTGGTTAGAGAAACTGAACTCAGGTGTGATAAACCACAGTTATGTTTGGGGGGGCAAACACTTTTTCACACAGGGCCATGTGGGTTTGGATTTTTTTTTTCCCTTCATTTAAAAACTGCATGTTGTGTTTACTTGCGTTATCTTTGGTTAATATTTAAATTTGTTTGATGATCTGAAACATTAAAGTGTGACAAACATGCAAAAAAAAATCATTAAGGGGGCCAACACTTTTTCACACCACTGTATATGCACTGATGAATTTTGTACAATAAAGCCATGCATTTATGTTAATAATGATTACATATTGACTTAGTTTAGCCTAGTTTAGCTTTTTCAGTCAGGCAGTGCTGTAGGGATCAACTGTGTCAAGATTGACAGTAATGACTCTGGGGGTTCATGTAGTTCAAAAGTTCCTGAATGAAGTACACTTTGACTCGCATGATTTGCGATTTATTCTCTGTCATTATAATGTCCTTCATTTTGAGAGAGTTATCGAGTGCACTTACACAACAGCTTCAAGTGCAAAAGGATAAAAGAAAATGACTGCTCTCACCGATCAGGCAGGAGACTCATATAATTGGTTCTGATGCTAAGCTCATTTTCAGATGAAAAGCCCTCCGGGATGACTCTGCTTGAATGTGCGCCGCTGTAGTCGGCAGTAGAGAGGAATGTTACTCCCTGTGCCATGGCTTCCGTTTTGATTTACTTTTTTCCGAATGAACTCTGAGGAGGTCTTGGGCCATAATTAAGGAGGAGTAAACATCTAATGAAGGAATGCTGGAGCAGTGATTGCTGTTTTATTGTGTAGTCTAGTGAATCAAGGAACCGTTGAGAGTATGCTGAAATACACAGCACCTTGGCAGGTCCTCTGCCTCACTTTGGAAAAGAGCCCAAAGGTAAGACATTATTATTTTACAGCTTAACATGGACTTTAAGTTGTCCTTCCACAATTTTGTGGTCTTTTTTGAGGAGCACGGATAAGCTAAGGGTTGTTTGACGCTGCGATTGTTGAAACAATTGTTCAAACGAGTTCAGCTGTGGAGTGATGAGGAAGCTTTGTGACATTTAGAACAATTTTACATTAAATAAGTAAAATGTAAAGGCAAAAAATAATCATTAAATGTTGTTGGCATTGCTGTCTGGTATCTTTTTGTCATCTGTATTCAGCTCATCTAAAGACACAATGTTCATTTTGTATCACTCTTGTCTATTTTAGTTGAGATCACAATAACATTTAGACATATAATTAAGTTGAAAATGAAGAATAGCTGGTTCTTTTTCTGGAAAAGTTATCCATACACACAAAGCAGGGTTTGCCACAGTACAGCGCTGCCTGCAACCTGGTTGCCAAATTTAGAGTGGAAGATGTGCTCTATTTCTCTTCTCCCGCTGGGCTTGGAAAGCAGGTTAACCACGAGTTTGAAGGCCTCTCTGGAAATGCCATGCTAGAAGTTCACTCAAGACTAGCCTTATTGAGTTGTACGCTGTATTTCAAGAATAAGTTAATATTTGGATTACACTTTATTACAATAGTCTACTTTAGACATTCTACTAACAATAAGTAACTTTGCAACTACATGTCAACTAACTAATCAGAGACTAATTAGGTTAGACAGTTAGGTTAGGGTTAGTAGAATAGGTTGACATACTATTTGCAAAGTTACTTATAGTCATTACAATGTCTAAAGTGGGCCATTAAAATAAAATAGTCAGCAGATATTAAGCAGACAGTCTGATACTCTAATGACTGCTAGTGAACATGAAGTTGCAAATTTACTTATGGTTAGTATAATGTCTAAAGTGGGCTATTGAAATAAAGTGTTGCTCTGAATTTAATTAAAATTTCATTGCATTTATTTAATTGAAACTGAATTTATTTGTATAGCACTTTTCATGATACATATCATTTCAAAGCAGCTTCATAGAAAATATGATTTTTAAAAGATAAATATAACAACCAGGTCTTTGACTGTATGAAGAAGTACCAATAAGGAAAATCTGCCCCAATAAGTAAAATCTTTGTTTTATCTTAACTTAATAGAAAAAAAAAATACTGGTCATTCAATCTTTTCTATTTTCTAAAAGAGAACAACAGAGGGCCTAAAACAGATCCTTGCGGCACTCCGTATTTACTGGCATTAACCTAGATCATTCTCAGTTTAAATAGACAAAATTTTTGGACCAATAAGTAATATCTCTGTCTTATCTGAATTTAATAGAAGACAATTACTGGTCAGCCAATCTTTTCAATCCTTAACACATTCTGTGAAATAGAGAACAGAAGAGGGCCTAAAACAGATCATTGTGGCACTCCATACTTTACTGGCATTAACTTAAATCATTCTCAGTTTAAACAGACAAAATTTTTGGTTCAATGAGTAATATCCCTGTTTTATGTGAATTGAACAGAAGAAAATTACTGGTCATCCAATCTTTTCTATCCTTAACACATTCTGTAAAATAGAGAACAGCAAAGGGCCTAAAATAGATCTTTGCGGCACTCCATAATTTACTGGCATTAACTAAGATCATTCTCAGTTTAAATAGACAACATTTTTGATCTAATAAGTAATATTTCTGTCTTATTTGAATTTAATAGAATAAAATTACCGGTCATCCAATATTTTCTATCTTTAACATATTCTGTAAAATAGAGAGCAACTGAGGGCCTAAAACAGATCCTTGCGGCACTCCACACTTTACTGGCATTAACTTGGGTAATATTCAGTTAAAAGAGTCAACAATTTTGGTCCTATAAGTAATGTTTCTGCCTTATGTGAATTTAATAAAAGAAAATTACTGTCCATCCAATCTTTTTTTATCCTTAACATATTTTGTGAAATAGAGAACCACTGAGGGCCTAAAACAGATCCTTGTGGCTCCATACTTACTTAGATAACTCTCAATTTAAATTGACAAATGTTTTGGTCCAATAAGTAATATCTCTGTCTTATATGAATTTAATAAAAGACAATTACTGGCCATCCAATCTTTTCTATCCTTAACACATTCTGTGAAATAGAGAACAGAAGAGGGCCTAAAACAGATCCTTGGGGCACTCCATACTTTACTGGCATTAACTTAGATAAATAGACAAAATGGTAATGATCAGACAGCTAGTATCTAAACCATCTTAATGCCTTTCCTTAAATACCGGTATGTCATGATGATTATTAATTAATAAAGGCATTGGCTGGTCTTTTTTGACTGTCCTTATTCTTTCACCTAAAGTGCTGAAAATTATTTTAGCCTGTTTTATAACAGAAGTTTACAATATGGTTTTTGAGATTTCAGTTGTTCAATTGTAAATTTCATACTTGCATGATTAGAAATTTGGTGTTACCATGGCCGATTAATGGATTTGACTTGCTAACAAAGGTTAGTATGGTCGAGAAGATTTTAGAATACAATTAGTGTTATTGGACTGTCACTAATAGGTTGGTTTTAAGTAAATTATGCTCCCTTGACCTTTATTCCATGATGTCTCGACAAGTCTGTGAGGTGTATAAGTGTCAGTGTACTGACATCCCCTGAGTAATGGGCATAAGCCTTTAAGCCACTGTAATTCAGCTTTCACTAACTGGGGTTGGTGCCATTTTTAATGGCTCTTAAGCCAGGTTAATGTCAGGACAGTAAACTGTGTTCCAACCAGCACTAGTAGTTGTAAGTACTATGGCTAATTGAAGCAGTTCTACAAGCAGTTTCACTAAAACATATTTTGATTGGGCTTCACTTACGAGACAATCCTTGTTTTCGTTTAGGGTGTTGATGTTTCCCATTTTACCCTTGGGCCCGGCTGACAATATCCAGATGACCCTCTTCCAAATGTCTTCCCATAGATTAGAGGTCATATTTTAGGCAGGGCGGTGACAGGGTGTTAAGCACAATGTCCTGGGTTTATTATCTTCCTCACCTCCTTGTCTCTAAATTTGTTGTTGTTTCAGTTTACGAGGTTCAAGCCAGCTCCTCTACAAGCTGAATTCATTTTGCCCTTTCTTCGAAAGGTTTTTGTTGACTTTGCATGTTCTCCCACAAATGCTACTTTAATACTTTCAGAAGTCAAGACAGTAGGCAGTGTTTATCTATGCATAAAGCGTTCACAAACTTCAGTTGCTTCCCCTGTCTCTCATCTGGCTTTGAAAGCGTGTCTCTCTTCAAAAATAAAAGTGGTTGCATGAAACACAAAAGCAGAACTTCTGAAGAATGTGCTTGATGTGCTTTTGTAAGCATTTGGGATTAAAGCTTTCAAGTCTTCTGAAACCATAATATAGCCTTGAGGCCGAAGATTGTCATTACTAACTAATAACTTTCTAGTTTCTAGTTTCTGTATTGACTGATTTGGCCCCATTTCTACAGCTTTCTTTCAAAAGCCGCAATAAAGCTTTGCTTTTGTCATTCCCACTTCCATTCATGGAAAATCCTGCACCTTTAAGGTTCTGCAGGCCCTTAAGGTGCAACCGTGAGGTTAATCTCAGTTCATGTTGTTGCTTTGTGTAGGCTGTCTTGAGTAAGTCTGTTTACAAATGTCTTTGAAGACTAATTTATCTTTGGTCTATAAGCTATAAATATATCTCATAATTTTGGCTTTTTATGTCGTAATTCTTATGTTTCATCTCATAAACATGACTTAATCTCTCATAATTTCAATTTTCTGTCAAACTTTTGACTTATCATAAATGACTTACTATTGCATAATTTGTCTTCGTCATTATTTTGACATTTCATCTCTTAAATATGACTTAGTATCTCATAATTTTGACTTTTTATGTCGTAATTCTTATGTTTCATCTCATAAACATGACTTAATCTCTCATAATTTCAATTTTCTGTCAAACTTTTGACTTATCATAAATGACTTAATATCGCATAATTTGTCTTCGTCATTATTTTGACATTTCATCTCTTAAATATGACTTAGTTTCTCATAATTTTTTTACTTTAAACCTCATAAACATGTCTTAGGTTTTGACTTAATATCTTGTAATTTTAAATTTTTGCCACAATTTTGACTTTTCATAAATAACTTAGTATTGCATAATTATGTCTTTGTCATAATTGTGACATTTCATCTCTTAAATATGACTTAGTATCTTATAATTTTGATGTTATACATCATAATTCCTACTTTTCATCTCATAAACATGGCTTAAGTTTTGACTTATAAATAACTTAATATTGCATAATTTTAGTTTTTTGTCATAATTTTTATTTTATCTCATAAATATGACTTACTATCTCATAATTTTGACTTTTTATGTCGTAATTCTTACTTTTCATCTCATAAACATGACTTAATCTCTCATAATTTCAATTCAGTTCTATCAAACTTTTGACTTATCATTAATGACTTAATATTGCATAATTTGTCTTTATCATTATTTTGACATTTCATCTCTTAAATATGACTTAGTATCTCATAATGTTGACTTTTTATATCATAATTTTTACTTTAAACCTCATAAACATGGCTGAAGTTTAGACTTAATATCTTGTAATTTGAATTTTTTGCCATGACTTTGACTTTTCATAAATAACTTAGTATTGCATAATTATGTCTTTGTCATGATTTTGACATTTCATCTCTTAAATATGATTAAGTATCTTATAATTTTGATGTTATACATAATAATTCCTACTTTTCATCTCATAAACATGGCTTAGGTTTTGACTTATAAATTACTTAGTATTGCATAATTTTAGTTTTTTTCTTTTTTTTTTTACTTTATCTCATAAATATGATTTAGTATCTCATAATTTGGACTTTTGATGTCGTAATTCTTACTTTTCATCTCATAAACATTACTTAATCTCATAATTTCAATTTTCTGTCAAACTTTTGATTTATTATAAATAACTTAATATTGCATAATTTGTCTTTGTCATTATTTTAACTTTTCATCTCATGAATATGACTTAGTATCTCTATATAATTTTTACTTTTTATGTCGTAATTCTTACTTTTTATGTCATAAACATGACTTAATCTCTCATAATTTCAATTTTCTGTCAAACTTTTGATTTATCATAAATGACTTATTATTGCATAATTTGTCTTTGTCATTATTTTGACATTTCATCTCTTAAATATGACTTATGATCTCTTATCTCGTAAATGTTTACTTTAAACCTCTTAAACATGGCTTAAGTTTTGACTTAATATCTTGTAATTTGAACTTTTTGTCATGATTTTGACTTTTCATAAATGACTTAATATTTGCATAATTATGTCTTTGTCATAATTTTGACATTTCATCTCTTAAATATGACTTAGTATCTTATCATTTTGATGTTATACGTCATAATTCCTAGTTTTCATCTTAAGCTGACATGACTTAAGTTTTGACTTATAAATGACTTAGTATTGCATAATTTTAGTTTTTTTGTCATAATTTTTACTTTATCTCATAAATAAATTTTGACTTTTTATGTCGGAATTCTTACTTTTCATCTAATAAACATGACTTAGTCGCCCATAATTTCAACTTTATGTCAAAATTTTGATTTATCATAATGATTTATAATTTGGACTTTTTATGTTCTAATTATGATGTATTTCCTTATACAACAGAAATGGTCTTTTTTCAATAAGGTGTCTTGAACATACAGTATTGACTGATTTGGTCCCATTTCTACAGCTTTCTTTAAAAAGCTGCAAAGCATTCTTCTCTCTTTGTGTAAACTGCCAGTCATTTAATCGAGCTTTGCTTTTGTCATTCCCACTTCCATTCATGAAAAATCCTGCACCTTTAAGGTTCTGCAGGCTCTTAAGGTGCAACTGTGAGGTTAATCTCGGTTCATGTTGTTGCTTTTGTGTAGGCTGTCTTGAGTAAGTCTTTGGAGACTAATTTTTCTTGGGTCTATAAGCTATAAATAGGTAACAAGATAGTAATTGCTAGTATAAGTGGGTTTTGAATTGCTAGTATGTTTATGGTTGGAATGATTGTTGTCATTTAATAGTGTATTCGCCTCACTCAAGGAGGTCTCTTATAACTGAGAAGAGCTGCCATTTATCTGACAGCTGTTTGACCTGCATGTTGCCAACTTTGCTAATTGATACTGTTCTGTGCATGTGTTTTAATGAACTTCAGTGTTGGACAGTAATTAAGAGCATTTGATTGATTAGTAGTGTGACTGTAGTCCAGGTTTTTCAGAATCTTGTAACTAGCTTTTTATAGTGTGACAGCATTGCTATTTTTTGTCAAATTGTGTACGCATTGTACAGCACTCTTTAATTCACCTACATAAATATGCTTGTTTTTGAGTTTTAGAGGTTTAATTTTAGTAGGCCCGTTTAGTGCGATTATGTCATTCTTTGTTTTTTGACCAAAAAGAAAGAAAGACATAAAATATGTAATTATGACAGCTTTTTGTGGCATAATTATGACTTAGCTCATAGTTTTATTTTGGTATCCTACAGTTCAATTTTTAATGTCATATTATATCATAATTTTTCATTTTCATCATTATATCATTTCAATCAATAATTCTGACAATTCTTGCTTTATATATTAAAGTTATGACTTAGTATATACAAATTTTAATTTCTTTGAATTTCAACTTTTCGTCTCATAAATATAACTCAGTATCTTATCCTTTTAACTTTCAGTTTTGACTTAATTTCATTATGATTTATAATCTCATAATTTTGACCACCAAATCAAATGTGATTTTTGTTCTCATTTCCACTTTTAATCTCATAACTTAATGTTATAAATTTGACTTTTCATCTCTTAAATATGAATTAGTATCTTATAATCAATTTTGATTTTGTCATAATTCTTACTTTTTATGTCATAAACATGACTTAATATCTCATAATTTCAATTTTTTTATAAACATTTTGGCTAATCATAAATTACTTAGTATTACATCATTTTGTCTTTGTCATAATTTAGATTTTTCATATCCTAAATATGACTTAGTATCTTATAATCAATTTAGATTTTGTCATAATTCTTACTTTTTATGTCATAAACATGATTTAATATCTCGTTATTTCATTTTTTTATAAAAATGTTGGCTAATCATAAATTATGGCTATCTCCTAAATATGACTTAGTATTTCATAATTTTGACTTTTTATATCATAATTCTTACTTTTCATCTCATAAACATGACTTATTGTAAATGACTGAGTATTGCATAATTTTGTCCTTGTCATAATTTTGACTTTTTATCTCTTTAAGACTTAACATTTCGAAATTTCAACCTTTTGTCATAATTTTGATTTTTTTAATCTCATAAACATGACTTAGTATCTTATCATTTTGACTTTTTATTTCATAAATATGATTTTGTGTCATGTAATTTCAATTTATTGTCAAAATTTGGACTTATAAATTATTTAGTATTGCATAATTTTAACTTTTCATATCGTAAATATGACTTAGTATCTCAATTTATATTTTTTCATTAAAATTTTTATTTTTAATCTCATAAATATGATTTAGTATCTCATAATTTTGATTTATGTAATAATTAGTACTTTTCATCTCATAAACATGACTTAATATCTTGTAATTTGAACTTTTTGTTAAAATTTCGACATTATAAATGTCTTAGTATTGCATAATTTTCTGTCAAAATTTAGAATTTTGCTGTTTTATGTCGTAACTCTTACTTTTCATCTCATAAATATGACTTAGTATCTCATAATTTCAACTTTTTGTCATAATTTTGACTTTTCATCTCATAAATATGACTATCTCATAATTTTGACCTTTTTATATCATAATTCTTATTTTTATCTCATAAACATGACTTAGTATTGCATAATTTCAACTTTCTGCCATTTGTAAATTTTGATATTTCATCTCTTAAATATGACTTAGTATCTTAAATCCGATGTTTTACGTCATAATTCCTACTTTTCATCTCATAAACATCTTAATATCTTGTCATTTCAATTTTGTCAAATTTTCTTACTAATCATACTTGACTTAATATTGCATAATTTGTCATTATTTTGACATTTCATCTCATAAACATGACTTAGTATTGCATAATTTTATATTTGTCATAATTCTTACTTTTCATCTCATAAACATGACTTAATATCTTGTAATTTGAACTTCTTGTTAAAATTAACATTTGACTCATAAATGTGGCATAATTTTGACATATTTCATCTCTTAAATATGACTTAGTATCTTATCATTTTGATGTTTTACGTCATAATTGCTACTTTTCATCTCATAAACATGACTTAATGTTTTATAATTTTAAGTTTTGACTTATAAATGACTTAGTACTGCATATTTTTTGTTCTTTGTCACTTCTTTATCTCTTAAATATGACTTATTATTTTACTTTTTTGTCATAATTCCTTTCATCTCATAAACATGACTTAATATTGTAATTTCAACTTTTATCAAAATTTTCATTTTCAATTTATCAAAACTTATCATAAATGACTTCTTATTATTCATTTGGACTTTTTATGTTCTAATTATGATGTATTTTCTCATACAATATATAAAACGCTTTTTAAATAAGGTTGAATGCAGCTACTGTACTTCAAATTATGCAAGGCTTAAAGCACGACCCAAAATACAGTCTGGCAGTAGCCTCTTCAACACTGCATTATTATTATTCTTGATCCACAATGACACACGGACTGTGGGAGGAAGGAGCTCTCTAGCAGAGGATGACACACCCCAGCCTACTGCTATCAACATCCTCCATTAAAACACAGCCGTTCTGACCATTCCTTACAACTATAAAGACGAAGAAGAAATTTACAACAACCCATGTATGCTTTTGTACTCATTTTCCAAGAGTTCCTTTTTCAAAGTTCAACATGTGAAGTGACACATAAATAAGTTGAATTTCAAAACAACAGACTATATTCGAACAGAAATAAAGACTCTATCATAGCTATGTCTGTAAAAGTTTCTGGGTTGACACGAAGGTTATACTGGAGTCTTTGTGTATCTCTGAACAGAAACCGAGCATGTGCTGTTATTATTAGCACAACATCTCTCTTTAGCAGCCTTGCATGACTGAGTGGCATTCAATTCTCACAGCAATCTTGCCTGGATCTCTTTCGCTCTTATCTGTAATTCTATTGTAGTCCCTTTTTAAAGGCACTTGTTGCCACAAGGACATTATAGTCTTTACTACGACATAATCTCAGCAGGATTTCGTCAGGGACGTACTGTACTAACGTCTATTTTGAGGTTTCAATGAAAACAATAACTAAACATCTATTTAATCATCTACCCATAAATTCACAATGTGTACTACATGACCTGATAAGACATGCAAATAGTACACACTAGCTTTTTGGGCAAATTCCTGAAAAGACTACGCCACAGCTGATTAGATACTGAGAAAGCAAAGCAAACACAAATCGCTTTGTAATTATTCAAACTGTTTATGGGATGGTTTGATTACTGTGAATTTGAGAAATTAGGGTTAGGATTGGCAAAAAATTATTGGTTGTATGTACAGTCGTGGCCAAAAGTTTTGAGAATTACATAAATCTTGGAAATTGGAAAAGTTGCTGCTTAAGTTTTTATAATAGCAATTTGCATATACTCCAGAATGTAATGAAGAGTGATCAGATGAATTGCATAGTCCTTCTTTGCCATGAAAATTAACTTAATCCCGAAAAAAAAGTAATCTTTTCAGTAATCGTCTCGTTAACTCAGGTGAGAATGTTGACTAGATCAAGGCTGGAGATCATTATGTCAGGCTGATTGGGTTAGAATGGCAGACTTGACATGTTAAAAGGAGGGTGATGCTTGAAATCATTGTTCTTCCATTTTTAACCATGGTGACCTGCAAAGAAATGTGTGCAGCCATCATTGCGTTGCATAAAAATGGCTTCACAGGCAAGGATATTGCACCTAAATCAACAATTTTAGGATCATCAAGAACTTCAAGGAAAGAGGTTCAATTCTTGTTAAGAAGGCTTCAGGGCATCCAGAAAGTCCAGCAAGCGCCAGGATGGTCTCCTAAAGAGGATTGAGCTGCGGGATCAGAGTGCCACCAGTGCAGAGCTTGCTCAGGAATGGCAGCAGGCAGGTGTGAGCGCATCTGACGCACAGTGAGGCGAAGAGTTTTGGAAGATGGCCTGGTGTCAAGAAGGGCAGCAAAGAAGCCACTTCTCTCCAAAGAAAACATCAGGGACAGATTGATCTTCTGCAAAAAGTATGGCGAATGGACTGCTGAGGACTGGGGCAAAGTCATATTCTCAGATGAAGCCTCTTTCCGATTGTTTGGGGCATCTGGAAAAAGGCTTGTCCGGAGAAGAAAAGGTGAGCGCTACAATCAGTCCTGTGTCATGCCAACAGTAAAGCATCCTGAGACCATTCATGTGTGGGGTTGCTTCTCATCCAAGGGAGTGGGCTCACTCACAATTTTGCCCAAAAACACAGCCATGAATAAAGAATGGTACCAAAACACCCTCCAACAGCAACTTCTTCCAACAATCCAACAACAGTTTGGTGAAGAACAATGCATTTTCCAGCACGATGGAGCCATAAGGCAAAAGTGATAACTAAGTGGCTCGGGGACCAAAACGTTGACATTTTGGGTCCATGGCCTGGAAACTCCCCAGATCTTAATCCCATTGAGAACTTGTGGTCAATCCTCAAGAGGCGGGTGGACAAACAAAAACCCACTAATTCTGACAAACTCCAAGAAGTGATTATGAAAGAATGGGTTGCTATCAGTCAGGATTTGGCCCAGAAGTTGACTGAGAGCATGCCCAGTCGAATTGCAGAGGTGCTGAAAAAGAAGAGCCAACACTGCAAATACTGACTCTTTACATAAATGTCATGTAATTGTCGATAAAAGCCTTTGAAACGTATGAAGTGCTTGTAATTATATTTCAGTACATCACAGAAACAACTGAAACAAAGATCTAAAAGCAGTTTAGCAGCAAAATTTGTGAAAACTAATATTTGTGTCATTCTCAAAACTTTTGGCCACGACTGTAGAGTAATGACTCAGTTTGATACCTGCGCTCTTTCTCTCTGACAGACGACTGCTTTCCAGGACTCGTGTATTTGTGATGAGGAATATACTGTTTTAAATGTCCTATCTTTGCTCGAAAGTAGTACTAGTTAAGCTTTTGAGCCACTTACCTGAGCCATAAATGCCAGGTGACTAATAATAAGATCTGCGAGAGAATCAGGTGTGTAAAATACTTGAATAATTTCACTTGATTACTATAATTAAGTATTATTTGTGGTGATTTCCACTTTACTCACATGCAACTTAGTTGCAATCATACTTAAATGCATTTTCCTGAAATGCATGATCAAATTTTTCTTGTTCTAATTAGCGATAGCTGTAGATAATGAAGTTATAATTTTGACTTTTTAAGTCAGAATTTAATTTTTCATTTAGTGAAAGTGTGACAAAAGTATGAATACAAAATAAAAAAATAATTAAAAAACAGACTTTTGAAAACACACCTTTAAGTTAGTGTTAAATTAACATTACAAAAAGTTTAATTCATTGTTAAAGTGTTTTATCGACATCTCAGATTTTGAATGGGTAACCTAAACTTAAAAAAACAATCAAATGTAAAGTTTTAATTACAATTTTAAGTAACTTAAGAACTTTTTTTACTTTTTTACAAAACTAGTCTTAAGTAGTACAGGTATATTTGTAGCAATAGCCAAAAATACATTGTATGGGTCAAATGTAAAAATTTTCTTTTAAGCCAAAAAAAGTTAATGTTCCATGAAAATATTTTGCAAATATTTTCCTACCATTAATGTATCAAACCCTAATTTTTGGTTAGTAATATGCATTGCTAAGAACCTTATTTGGACAACTTTAAAGGCGATTTTCTCAGTATTTTGATTTTTTGCATCATAAATGTCCTAGTATTGCATAATTTTGTTTTTGCCATAATTTTGACTTTTCATCTCATAAATATGACTCTCATAATTTTGACTTTTTATGTCGTAATTCTATCTCATAAACATGACTTACTATCTTGTAATTAACATTTTTTTTGCCATAATTTCGATTTTCATAAACGATTTAGCATTGCATAATTTTGACTTTTCATCTCTTAAATGACTTGTATCTCATAATTTTGACTTTTTATATCATAATGCTTACTTTTTATCTCATAAACATGACTTAGTATCTCATAACTTCAACTGTATTGCATATTTTTGATGTTTTACAGTCATTTTTAATTAGTAATACGCATTGCTAAGAACTTCATTTGGACAACCACAAAGGCAGTTTTCTCAGTATTTTGATTTTTTGCACCCTCAGATTCCAGATTTTCAAATAGTTGTATCTCGGCCAAATATGTATAAATCTCAATTTCAAAAAATTGCCTATTATGACTGGTTTTGCGGTCCAGGGTCACATATAATACTTTACATGTGCTTAATATGTTAGTCAACACATCAAAATAAGTGTACTTCTTTAAAGCATGACAAAAGATTATTAAAATATCATGATTTAAAGTAAACTCTTTGAGTTGACATTATTAAAAAGTACACTTTATTTAAACTAAAAAATGTCAACTTTTATTGAATCCATTGGCATTCTTCTTCTTCTTCTTCTGTTTCTTCTTCCACTCTTGAGTCTATGGCAGCCCATAGAACCGCTTGTGGGAAAGTTGTATAATTTGGCACACTGATAGAGGCCAGTCTCAACATTAACCATAGCAAGTTTGGAGTCTCTAACTCAAAATCTCTAGCGCCAACACTTGTCAAAATTTTCACTTATGTTTATGCTAATAACATTTGAACCGTAGAGAATCAAAATTCTTTTTCTTGTCTCTGAATCTTTGGGTCATGCCGAGTCAAATGGACACCAAAATTTAAAAATCATAAGGTTTCGTTGTTTTTCTATTTTTAATAGTTCGTAAAACCTACTTTTTTAAACTCTTCCTAGACGGTTTGTCTGATTTTCACCAAATTTGGCTCGGCTCATCTTTAAATAATGCTGACATTTTCGAATAATAAAAATGGACGTGAGACTATGTCTCCACAACGGTTTGGCGTATTGAGACCAAACTTGGTGTGTGTTATAACAAGTATGACCTGAGGCTACCTGCAATGTTTCAGCACAGTGCCACCTAGTGGTCAGGAGATATGCTTTTTTTTATTTTATTTTGGGCGGCAGCCATTTTGAATTTTGTCATGAAATGCTATATTTGACAAACACATTGACTATCATTACGAAAAATGCTTATACTTGTAGATTGCATTAGCCTATTGTAATGATATTTTGAAGTGGTCTCAAAATATTCCTTGGGTCATGCCAATTATGCCACAGTTGGCCCATTTTGATTTATCTTGAAAATCTACTCATCCTAGACCGTTAGTCCGATTTTCACCAAAATTGAGTTAGATCATCTTCAGACAATGCTGACAAAAAGTTATGGATTTCATGTTGACAGATGAAACCGTTTTCGTACAGCTCTGCTACAAATATTAGGCTTGATGCCTAAATGACTCTGAGGCTTTATCTCTGCAAAGCTTTGACATAATGACACCAAACTTTGTGTGTGCCATTGTCATCTCACACTAAACACACCACATCGATTTGACAACAGCGCCACCTGTTGGTCAAACGTGATAAGCCGTGATAATTAAATCATATTACTAGCAGTTCTACGTTACTTTTCTGTCATTTTGATTAAAATCATCTTACAATGGCTTCCTTTACTCATTGCTCCAGTTGGTCTGGTGCTCAATGCCATCCTTAGCTCCTAATTTTCCCTTTGGTTTGCTGTTTGCAGCTATATTTTCATTTGTTATATTATCTGCAAGTAGTTTTATGTATGCTTTTAAGACCTGAAGTACACTAAAAGTGCATATGCAACACAATTAAGCACACTTCTTTTTCACAAGGGGATGTTTTACCTTCAAATTGTGCATTTCAGTATAAATTCATACAAAAATGGCAACTTGTACAGTACACATACAAATTCTCGTGATCTCAGGTTGGAAACAGTTGAACACAGCTTTCATTGAGTAAATAAAGCTTCACAAATTAAATCTAGAAATAAATAAAGCTCAACAGCATAATGGCCCGTGTTGGGGTGAAATCATCTGTATCAGCTTTCAAAGCTAGTGCAAATGTATAAACTTATCTAGCATGAGTAAGACAATCCAGACAATTTTGAGTCAGCGGTGAATAATGTTCCACCCCAGAGGACAGATTCCCACCCATCTGTACTGCGCCTTTCCTTGTAAGGTGTGTGCTGCCCATATAGAGGAGTCTAGAGACTCCCTCGGTCCAGGTCAGTGAAGGGGCTGAGGGTGTACAGGAGGGGAGGCTCTGACAGAGTGCTTCTTTGTGTGGGTACAGGAAGAGACCACGCCCCCTCAGTCTTAAACCACACACCCTTTGGCCATGACATCATAGCCAATAGTTAGGCAGAGCAAGAATTTTGACTCCTGGGGACAGACAGAAGAGAGGGAGGCATTGTAGGAGAACGGACGGAAGCGGAGCGGCCGGTGGTGTGGGGTGAGTGAAGCATGCGGGACACACACACACATGAGGAAGAGGGGCGGGGGTGGAAGAAGTGGCCAGGAAAAGCCCTGCGTTGTGTTGTCCTGGGCAGGGTTTCACTAGGTCTCCTCAAAGGTTTATAGCTTGAGGTGTTGGAGGACGACTGCTTCTCAGATTTGACAACGGGACACTCAGGAACTTTAGAGCCTGTGCTGAGATTTTATTTTTCATAAAGTGGATCTGTAATTTGGTGGGAGACATTTGTTTACAAATTTGGAGAAGTATGAAAAAGGTAGGAACTCTTGGGTATTCGAGTTTCGACATCCAAATGAAGAAAGCCTAGTTTCAGATTCGTTTGGAGTATGAGAAAAGTGTCTTTGTTTCAGTTTCAGTTGTATTTCATTATGTACACTGCAAAAATGCTTTTCTTACTTAGATTTTTTGTCTTGTTTCCAGGCAAAATATCTCAAAATTCTTACATCAAGAAGGATTTTCTAGACGAGTAAAAATTGTCAGATTATTTAGCTTGTTTCAAGCAAAAACACACTTAATTTTGACTTGTTTTTTTCTGAAACAAGACAATAAATTTTACCCATCTAGAAAATCCTTCTTGATTTAAGAACTTTTTGATATTTTGGCTGGAAACAAGAAAAAAATCTAAGTAAGAAGTGTATCAGCTATGTGAGAAAAAAAGGAAAATGATTGTTGACATACAGTAAGAGTAAACATTCTTAAAAAATAAGATGTGGTTCCATCAAGAACATTTAACATCCAAACAAAAAGTTTTTTATAGTGTAAAAATGATCTCTGAAAGGTTTTTTGGGGAACCAAAATTGGTTCTTTTATGGTTGAGTTTGAGTTGAGTTGAATTTGATTAGGATATTAAGTAAAGATCATGTTCCATGAAAATATTTTGCAAATATTTTCCTAACATTAATCTATCAAAACCTAATTTTTGGTTAGTAATATGCATTTGATAAGAACTTTAGTTGGACAACCTTTTTTCTCAGTATTTAGATTTTTTGACCCATCAGATTCCAGATTTTCAAATAGTTGTATTTCAGCCAAATATGTATAAATCTCAAATTTAAAAAAATTGACCCTTATGACTGGTTTTGAATTTAACATCCAAGGAAACTCTCTGTTCCACAAAAGGTTCTTTATAGTGTAAAATTGTTCTTTCAAGAACTGATCACTGATTCTTTGAGGAACCAAAATTTTTTCTTTTATGGTTGAGTTTGAGAAATTGCTAAGATGTCTTCTGAAACTTTAACAACCCTAGAAAAGAGTAATAGATTTAAAAAGGTATTTGAGTTTAGACATCTGGGCCTAAATGTAGAAAGCCTAGTTTCAGATTTATTTTGAGTATGAGAAAAGTGATTGCACATTCAGGGCTCAAGAGATTCAACTGAGGTCTAAGTTGTGTTTCATTTATGTATTTACATTCTTGGAAATAAAGGTTCTTTATGCTTCTGTGGTTCCATGAAGAACATTTAACATCCAAAGAAACTTTGTGTTTTTATAGTGTAAAATTGTTCTGATCACTGATTCTTTGAGTTGAGTTGAATTTGAGAAATTGCTAAGATGTTTTCTGAAACTTTAATAGTAAAAAAGTAATAGTTTTAAAATGCATTTATTTTATACTAAGTAATAGTTCAAGTCTATTAACGTATGTACTGACATATCACTTGAGATATCAAGCCTAAAATATGTTTTAATGTCACTAGTATATATTTAGTTAGACTTCAGCACTACAATTAAAGTGCATTAAATACAAAATTAGTTGTTCCAATTTAGCAGACACTAAACATACCAGTTTAGTATACTAAAAGTAATACACTTAGCATGAAATAAATGTATTTTAAATACATTTTAATATATTTATTGTTCACTAGGGAAGCAGGCACATTAATTAAAAGTCTCTTTTTGCTTTTTATTGAATCCAGTTGAGCAATGATTGAGATTATTCAATATTTTGAACTTAAGCGTTCTCTGTCTGCACTGGGAGAGTTAATAATCCTATTTCAGGAGTCTTTCATCAGCAATATGGTGTGATGGTTCTGTCTGTACCAACTGTGAGCTGCTGAAAGTCATACTGAACAGAGGCATCTTGCGTAACCGTTAAAAATTAGGAATTTCTCTTGTTTTTTACTTGTTTGGATGGCTAAAAAAAACATATTTTGAACCAACCAAGTGACCAAATGATAAAACAAACTTTTTCGGGTTGTCAAACATTAGTGGAACATGTTCATATTGTGATAAACACTCAACTACAGTGCCTTGCAAAAGTATTCATACCCCTTCATTTTTTTCACATTTTGTTTTGTTGCAGCATTATGTTAAACTGCTTTAAATAAGTTTTTCCCCACATCAGTTTACACCCCATACACCATAATAATGACAAAGCAAAAAACAGATTAGCAAATTTTACAAATTTATTAAAAATAAAACACTGAAATAAGTACATTGCATAAGTATTCATACCCTTAACTCATACATAGTTGAAGCACCTTTACAGCCTCAAGTCTTTTTGGGTCTGATGTGACAAGCTTTGCACATCTGCATTTGGCAATTATCTGCCATTCTTTGTCTCACCTTTTCACCTCTCCATCTCTGTCAGCTTGGATGGGGGCTGGCAGACATTTTCTAGAGTCCTAGTTGTTCCAGTCGTCTTCCATTATGGAGAATGCTTCTGTCAACCTTCAATGCAGCAGATTTTTTTCTGAACTCTTCTCTAGATCATTGCCTTAACACAAGTCTGTCAGTGAGCTCTACAGGCAGTTATCTTGACCTCAGGACTTGGTTTTTGCTCTGATATGCATTTTCAGCTGTTAGACCTTTTCTGAGAGGTGTGTGTCTTTCTAAATCAGACTCATTCAAATGAATTTGCCACAGTTTAACTCCAATCGAAGTGTAGTATCATCTAGAAGTAATATGAATGCTCCTGAGCTAAATTTCGAGTGTCCCAGAAAAGGGTATGAACACTTATGCAACAGGATCTTTTCACTTTTTTATTTATAATACATTTGCAAAGTTGTTACAAACCTGTTTTGTGCTTTGTCATTATGGTGTATGAGATGTAGATTGATGTGGAAAAAAGTAATTTAAAGCAGTTTAACATAATGCTGCAACAAAACAAAATGTGAAAAAAATGAAGGGGTATGAATACTTTTGCAAGGCACTGTACATCTGTGTACCCGAGTTAAAAAAAAAAAATACATTATACCTTCATTAAATATCACTTGGAGAACAGACATTGGTAGTTAATGCCTCTTATTCAAATGCAATCCATAAGAAACATTCATGCATTTCTAAACATTGGGAAAAAACTTTTTTGGGCCACTCTTTTGAAAGAGAAAGTAGGCCCAAATGTATCAAACTGGCTCAGTTGTGTTAACTGCGTTTGTCTGTCTGACTAACTGCTTCCAGATGCTGTTAGAACAAGCCGAGTGTCACATAGGCACCCATAGACTAGATTCAGTAAATGTGAAATGAAAAATGCTAGGCACCATGCCCTTAAACACATTAAGTTGTATAAATATACAAGGAGTTTATCTCCATCCATCTTGGTCTGTTTGCAGGTTTATATACACATTCAGATGCACACACAGTTTAATTACGTGAGGCAGGGTTGTGTATCCTTCATCACTTCTATTAGACTGCCGGAGCCTGGAAGACAGCTGAACTATGCCGGGAATGTCAGAGGGGGTTTAGAGGAACATCCGTAGAGAGTGTGTGTTCGCCTGTTCCTGATGTCCCTCATATATGACCACTCAAGGCCACAGACTCCACTGAAGAGATGTACTTCCACTGCAAAGATAGCTGAGAATGGCTCATTGAAAAGAGAAAATTAATTACCCAGACGGTTTAGTCATCATTTACTCAGCCTCAAGTTGTTCCAGACTTGTATGAGTCTTCATACAGATATTCAAAAGAAGATATTCTGAAGAATGTTGGTAACCAAATGAGTTCAAATCTCTACAACTACAGTATCTGAGATCGTATTTGTGGTTTCTTCTTTCCTGTGGGAGAGTTGGTTGGTAGTGAAAGAGAGGAAACGGAGAGGGAAACGCCACGTGTTGTGCTTTAAATGCTTGATTTGTGCTTGATTGTTCGCCTGCTGTGATGAAGTGCTTGAATGGGACACATGTGGCTGCTTTAAATACAAGACAACAAGGCGGTTCTAAGATTTGAACCCAAAAGACAGAAAAAATAAAATAAAACCCATGACCCTGGACCACAAAAACAGTCATAAGGGTCAGTTTTTTCAAATGTCATCTGAAAGCTAAATAGGTTTTCCATTGTTTTATGGTTTGTTAGGATAGGACATTATTACTAATCAAAAATTAGGTTTTGATATATTTACGGTAAGAAACTTACAAAATATCTTTACGGAACATGATCTTAACCCCTTAACTGTCATTTTTTTAAATAGGCATGAAAGTGCACTCTCCAAACTTCAGTTGTTGTAATTCATGAACACTTTGGAATACAGATCTAAGGTTGGTCTCTTTTTTTCAAAAGAATAAAGTATCAACAAATTATAGAAGTTTAAATTTACAGTAAAAAAATGCACTGTACAATTTTTATTATATTTTATATAAAATACATATTTTACATAACAGGTTTTATCCTAAATTTGATCTCAAATTGAAGCCTCACATCTAGATAAGTTATGTTCCAAATTTGAAGTTGATATGAAAAAAATTAAGGTTCCTGTGAAAGTTTGTTTAGGGCGTTATGCCATAAACAGCCACCGGGTGCCATCCAAATGCCATATATTTTTTTATGCATTTTTCTGTCACAAAAGTCTATTTTTTTTTTCTGAAAATCTTCAATCTATCACAAAATATGAAATCCTGAGACTCAGACCTTTCCAATGATATGTTTTTTGTCAAGATTGTAAAAAGTTGTGATTCTAAAAGACCGTAATGCATTTTGTAATATGACACCGCTAAGGGGGAGGAGACCGCCAAATGATTTTAAAGTACCATTTCCATGGTAAGGCAATGTCCATTTTTCAAAATGGTTTTCACAGGATGATTCTTGAGCTTCTAAGCTTTCAAATGATATATAATTTATGATGGTTACTAAAAAAAATGATAGAGAAAAAGGACAACGGAAAAAAGAGTGCCAAGCGTCCAACAGGTGGGACGGTGACAGTTAAGGGGTTAATATCCTAAGGATTTTTGGCATAAAAGAAAAATGTATCATTTTGACCCAAACAGTGTATTGTTGGCTATAAATATACCCATGCTACTTAAGACTGGTTTTGTGGTCCAGGGTCCAAATACAGATGGGTACAGCACACAATAAGGTCCAACTAACATTGTATTGTCCTTCAGGTGGACCCATGAAGTTTAGCTATGGCTCAATCTAAAAGAGCAACTTATGAAAGATAGGGCATCCAAACTGGGATCGATGGATTCAACCATCATTTTAGGGTAACTTTTGTTAGCAGTAGTAATGGCAGCAGACAGAATCCTCCTTTGATTTACAGACAGTGACATTGCAGAGTCATCAAGTAAAAGAAAAAAATAGTGGGTTATTTGGGATCTGAGTCTTCAGAAGATCTGCCAACAAGTTTTGAACTGAGGACTGAGAACAGTCCCAAAACTTATGCATTTACAGTTGAGGTCAAAATTTGCATTCCCCTTTCAGAATCTGCAAAATGTTAATTCTTTTACCGAAATAAGAGGGATCATAGGAAATGCATGTTGTTTTTTATTTAGTACTGACCTGAATAAGGTATTTCACATAAAAGATGTTTACATATAGTCCACAAGAAAAAATAATAGTTGAACTTATAAAAATGACCCAATTCAAAAGTTTACATTCGCTTGATTGTTACCTGAATGATCCACAGCTGTGTTTTATGTTTATTGTTTTTGTTTTGATAGTTGTTCATGAGTCTCTTGTTTGTCCTGAACAGTTAAACCGTCTGCTGTTCTTCAGAAAAATCCTTCAGGTCCCACAGATGTTTTGGTTATCCAGCATTTTTGTGTATTTACACCCTTTCCAACAATGACTGTATGATTTTGAGATCCATCTTTTCACACTGAGGACAACTGAGGGACTCATATGCAACTATTACAGAAGGTTCACAGAAACACTCACTGATGCTTCAGAAGAAAAAAAATATGCATTACAGTTTTTCTCAATTGCTAAAACACTATAACCAGTCTTTTGAACTAAAATTTCAAAACTATAACGCCATTTTTGAAAAAGCACACCCATTTCCCTAAACTATAAACACTATTCCCTGCTTTGACACATGAGTTATATTTGGTGAACTGTTACTTCAAAACTCTACACACAAATCCCTACATTTCTCAGTGCTTACACCATGAGGTCATTTAGAAAGCACAAGCATTCAATATTGTTCACTCAAGTCTGCGAAGTTTGAGCTCAATTAGCACACAATTACCCAACTGGAAACACTAGGAGTCAAAATTTAGCACACACCAATCAGAACCTTCGATGGAGATAAAAGGATAAAAGTTTTTCTCACTTTGGTGCATTTCTCAGATCAGAAATGAAATATACATTTGTCTGCAGTTTCCTACATTATCAGTTGCTATTGTCATGTTGCTCAAAATGTATTATATACTGTAGTTCTCTGTGCAATAGTCTTACCCCTCAAAACATCAAGTCATTAGCTCATCGTATAAATCATTACCTAAATGCAAAATTTTTGATCTAGTTGTCCTAAACTGTCAATCATATATTCTACACATTTCAATTAGACTTTTTGTAAATTTGCCATGAATTATTCAAGTGAATCTTGACTTTCACTAATGAAGATAATATAGATCAACCAATGATAAAGCAGTTCTCTGAAATAGATCAAAGGTACATCTCATGAACCTTCCATTGGAAAGCATATAGACAGAGGACAACACAGGAGTTACAAATTCTGACAGTGGACTTTCTTATTTTTATTTTCACCTTTGTGCCCATATTTCTTCTTTTTTTTTCTGTTTCACAATGACGCTGTGTGCTTTTATTTTATTTTTTTATTTTTTGTCAGACCACTAGTACAAGTGTAACTGTGAATCCTATCCAGTCTTTTTCAATCAATATCCCACATACAGTAATGTGTAATTTTGAAGAGGAAGAGTAGGAGGTGAAAGAGGAAGAGGAGGAGGAGAAGGAGGACGATGACGACAACAACATGGAAGAGACAGAGGAAGAGCAAGGGCAAGAAGACAAGCAGTCTCATATAGTTTAGTTGATGAGTGCCAGGGTTGGATCAGGCATGCAAGAGGATTTTACCCCTGGCCAGGGCTAATTTAGCCTGTGATGCTGAAGAGGTTCTTTGGCCTGTCCCAGACCAAAGACAGGATGCTGGGCAGAATAATTATTTTGTTGTTTTTTGCTGTTTTGTACTGTACTCTACAGTACATTAAATTAAGGAATAAAACACTTGCAAAGGAATAGATTTGTTGTGTTCATCATGTGAAAAGTTCTTTATTTGTATTGTTTTTGTAGTATTGTTTTGAATTTATCTCATCAGTGTGTAAAACTGTTTTGTAGTGTGTTTGTTTTTGAGGATCTGTGTGTCATGTCTGAAAGCAAAGTTTGGTTTTTCAGCAAGATTGAATTGTTTTGAGTGGAGAGCTTCATTTTGACCTCAATATAGGAAGTTTGGGGAAATGAGTTAGGAGTTGTGGATTTGTGTTTAGAGTTTCGCAAATAAGAGGCATAATTTCAAGAAATGTGTTTAAGCAATTGAGAAAAACTGTAAGAGCCAGGGGTGAAAACTTTTGAACAGTATGCAGATTTTGAACCTTCTTTAATAGTTGCATATGAATGCCTCAGTTGTCCTCAGTGTGAAAAGACGGATCTCAAAATCATACAGTCATTGTTGGAAAGGGTTCAAATACACAAAAATGCTGGATAACCAAAGAATTTGTGGGACCTGAAGGATTTTTCTGAAGAACAGCAGCTGTTCAGGACAAATCAAGTGTATGTAAACTTTTGAACGCGGTCATGAACGGGGTAACAACATTAATGTTAAATATTTTATTCAGGTCGGTACTAAATAAAAATAACATGCATTTTATATGATCCCTCTTATTTTGGTCAAATAATGAACATTTCACAGATTCAGCAAGGTTTATGTAAACTTTTGACTTCAACTGTATGTACCAAGACTTGTGCTGCTACACAGATGACAAAAAAGGTTCAGGGTGTGTTTTCATCTTATAATATAAACAAGAAGTTTCATATTCCTTACCAATTAACTTTGTCATCATGATTCATAAATTATACTCTCCATAGTGGAATCTATCAAAGAAATTTGCTTAAAGAAAATGAATATATTTTGTAGAACATTATTTGTTCTGTTTTCTAAATTTGTTTATTATGCAATTGTCATTACCAGCAAACTGAAGTATGAAGGTTTAATTTATGAGCATTATGAATTGCTTTGTCGATAATTTGTCAGACCATTCTTGCATAAGAAATGGTGGATTGAATTAACCATTTTACAAATAATTTGTGTAAGTGCTGTGCTCAAATCAAAGAGATAAACATTCACTCTGTCCGTAAATCTATCTTAGTCTGTTTTTCACAGCTTCAGGGGAGTTCACATGACTTCCTAATGTCATTATTTAGTAAGAGTTTGGGCTGAAAGCTCACAAAACACACCCTGAGGGGAAGGGTGGTCTGTGTGACTGAAGAAAGGGGTCTTATGCCACATTAAAGACATCATGTGACACTGCCTGCTACCCATAACAACTCCAGTTTGAGATAAGAAGGAAGTTATTAACACTGTTTGATTCGTTTAAACAGCCTTTTTGGATTCTTTTAAGAATATGCAACCGGTGACTTTGTACGAATCGTACAGTTTTTAGAATAAAAATATCTAATGATGTAATAGAAGTTTTGTTCCACCCAGTGCTTAAACAGGAATAGGTTTACTTTATGTGGCAATGAACACACCATCACCTGAAATAGCACTGGCTTTGAGCTAAATATAAAGTTATTTCAAACCAAATTCCTCTTTTCTAGGCTGTCCAGTAAAAATAACATCTCCATGCTTCACTCCCACTAGTTTGTTATGCTTTTCCATTTATGGCAGGTTATATTATTGCTCTTGTTAACAGGTCTCTGACTAGCCTTTTCGGGAACACTGACTTTTAAACAACAGCAAACAAGTGAAATTGCTCAGGCATGCATGCTTACCTCTAAAACATAAATGCTGAGCAAACAAACAGAATTCCTGCAATGGCCCCTGTTTACTAGAGAATACAGCACTATGGTTTGGTTCAGTAAAATTGCACTTTGCAGGACTTACAAGCACATTTTTAGTATCTTATATTGATACAGTGGTTTTGTACGTTAAACGTTTGCTAAATGTTTTCTGGAGTACTGTTTACTTAGGTTTGTGGCATTCGCAACTTGGAACCAACATCAGCAAAAGAATTTCATGCAGTTGGAAGAGCAAACCAGCATACCATATTTGTAGCCAACATTAAACAAGAAAGCATAAAATATAAACTCATGTAGACTAATAAAACTTTTAGAATCTTGAGCACTGAAAATGATCTCAGATGTAAATAAAAAAAAGGACTGTCCCATCTGGTGAATGAGCAGCAATGAGAGCAAAGCTCGGTGTAATAAGTGGTATTTCCCCCTGAGGAGACCATGCAGTGCTTCATTCTGCAAATGCTTCTCAACCATCTCCCACAGGGTTACTAGACCACTTAAAGGTTTCAGTACCAGATCCATGAAATAGAAGAACCCCTGCAATTATTCCTTTGTAAACAAAGAATGTCTGCATAGTCTAGACATCTGTGTTTTCTTTTAGTAAATAACTAGGGCCTATTACCCACTTACACCTATTAGACATGGAGGGGCGTAAAGTAAACCAGAGCATGCAAAACCTTCTCTTTTCTCTTTTTCTTTTAGTGTTTTCTTCAAATTAGCCTGTGAATAATCTGTGTTTCTTATGAGTTGAGCACAAACCATTACAGCCTTGATTATCTATGATGTTCCAGTAACTTAACCCTTAGAGCAATGCAAGGTCATAGGTTTAATACTTAGAAAATCAGATGTAGCTTGGTTTGGATGAATGCCTCTGCCAAGTGCATGTATGTAAATCCTCCCAGCAAATGGAAGAAAAGATAAGCATAAATTCCAATAACTTGCAGTGGGTGTGTTAATGGGATACTAAGTTGGTCCATGTTTTCCTATCACTTGAGACTTATGCAACTCCGTTATACCATTGCCGAGTAGACCTCTGAAGAGAAGACCTTAAATTATTAATACTCAGGATCAGATAGCACAGGTCAGAGTTCAACAAACCCATTATCTTCCACATCTTATCACAGTCTACCTATATTATGCATGATGGTCACGTGCAATATTTCCCTTTTGGATGTTGCTTTGTTCTCTGATGTTCATACAATTGGCAGTGTAGCAACCAATATAACTGGGGTCCCTTTAACTTTGGAAATTTTTCATAAGGTACACACAATGCATACAGTACTTAAGCAAACTAAGTACTTGGTTTGGTGCAGGGGTCCATCCGTGCACATATTTGGCCATTGCATTATCTTATACTATTTGAAACTATGCCCTTTTGCATGCAAAGACACAAATTATAGATCATAAAGAGCTGTGCTGCAATTTCATTCATATCAGCAGCAAGAGTTCACAAGAACTACATCCCAGAGCACCTTAAACTGACTTAAGTGTGGATTACATGTGCACACACAAGTTCAGAAAACTGTATTCAAGCCATCCAAACCAACCAACCAACCAAACACTGATGTCAAACAAACCCAGTTGTGCAGCAATAGTGCTATTTAATGTCTTAAAGAGTTAGTTCACCCAAAAATGAAAATTCTGTCATTAATTACTCACCCTCATTCTGTTCCAAAGGTGTAAGTCAAGATTTTTTTTTTTTTTTTTGATGAAATCCAAGAGCTTTCTGGCCCTCCATAGACAGCAAGGGTCCTACCGTGGTCAAGGCCCAGAAAGGTACCAAGAACATTGACAAAATAATCCGAGTGACATCAGTGGTTCAATCTTAATTTTATGAAGCTACAAGAATACTTTCTGTGCAGAAAGAAAACAAAAATAACGACTTCTCTGCGTCACATTGATGCACAGGAGAAGAATTGTTAAATGAAGTCATTATTTTTGTTTTCTTTGCATAAAAAGTATTCTCGTAGCTTGCTGTTGAGCCACTGATGTCACATGTTCTTGGTACCTTTCTTGGCCTTAAATGTGGAAAGACAGTTGTTGTCTATGCAGAGTGAGAGAGCTCTCGGATTTCATTAAAAGTATCTCAATTTGTGCTCTAAAGATGAACAAAGACCTACGGGTTTGATGCCCAATGCCCATCCCTAATGTAGTGTATAATGTGAAGAACACGCATAAAGTGCATGTTTAGACTAATGTGACCTCTGTCTTTATTTCCGCAGAAGTCCCCTGCACTCTCAGATGATGACAGTGAGCTGAAAAGAGAGAGAAGCCTCAAGACTGTGAGTTTTTTCGATTCTGTGAGTCTGATATCCGGTGGCGAGAGCAGTATGGAGCTTGAAGTTAAGTCCGAAACCCAGCAAAATTATGTGAGCAGTGGGCAGACCAGAGTGAGACATGGAGGAGAAGGACTGGACAGTGAAGTTGCAAAGGAAATCCTTTACCTGGATGAGGTCCTTGAGGCCAACTGTTGTGACCCCAGGGCAGAAATGACTTCAAATGGGACAAGTTCCCCTGATATGAAGTCAATTAGAGTTCATGGAACTGGACCATCTGTGCGTACTTGTGACACATCTCCCTCATACCACCATGAAGTTGTTTTAGAAGGGAAAAAACAGACCACTTTTGTTGATGATAACTTCAACACCAAACCCAATGGTCATGCAACGGACTATACAAGATCACCCGAGTCACCTAGGACAGCAATGAAGAAAGAAGCACGTTTTGAGCTCCGACCATTTCATGAAGAGAAGAAACCATCTAAGCTATTTGACCCCCCAAATGAGAAAGAAGTTCGGGTGAAAAAGGTCAGACCCTCGGAGGAGATTGCAGAGCTAGAGAGGGAAAGGCTAGAACTCATTCGAGGTCAAGCAGTCAAGAAAAATCCGGGAATTGCAGCAAAATGGTGGAACCCACCTCAGGAGAAGACACTGGAAGAAGAGCTGGAACCAGAGCAGCTGGAGTCGCTTCGAAAATATGAGGAGAGGAAGCAGATGAGAACAGAATACCACCGTATGCCACAAGCTGCACCCAGACAGACCACCTCCTTTATCCAACCTGAAATGGGAAACAGGGAGGATGTTGTTATGGAGGAGATTGACTTTTCTGCAGCACGCAAGCAATTTCTGCAGATGGAACATAGCAAGCAGCCCACAGCGCCTAAGAGGAATGTGGCACCACAGCTTTACTCTGCCAAACCTTTCTTCAGGACTCCAGAGGTCACGCATGTAGAGAGGCCATTTGGTTCTGTCACAGTTGCCAATCAAGAAGGGGTCACATTCTACGATGGAAGTGAAGTCACAACAGTCAAAGCCGAAAAGATTTACTACTCTGGAGAATCTCCCACACCACCCAAAGATGGATTCGCTCAGAACGAGTTGAAAGATGATGAATTTACTTGTGCCCGGGCAGTGATGACCATTGTGAAGGATGAGGATTCTGATTTGTGTCAACGCTCTTTGAACAGCTCCTACCATATGGAGGAAATCGACTCTGGGTTGGATGACCTATCCCTGCGGTCTCAAGACACCACTGTACTTGAGACGCTCTCCAATGACTTCAGTATGGACAACATAAGCGACAGCGGTGCGTCAAATGAGACCATGAGTGCCTATTTGGAAAACTCTCTTGGGGAGTACTCTTTTCCCTCAACTCCAATGGCCACTACACCAATCAATGGAAAACATGAAAGTGGAATCAAATCTCCAGGTGAACAGAGTGGGTCTTATCAGGCGGATGGCTTGACGGAAGAAGAGTTGGAATACCACGCTGGTATTCTTGTTCAAAACGCAATCCAGCAAGCCATTGCTCAGCAGAATGACAAATGGGAGCCTCTTCAGGCCACACAGCATTCGTCCCCCATCCCCGAGAGACATGTGGAGAGTATTGAACCACAACCACAACCCCTAGTGGAGAGATCTGCTGTCACACCACCTCCTAAAGTGCCATCCCCGCTGGAGAAGAAGAAAACAATTGCTCCTCAAATAACTGTAGTCCAAGCTGCCCCAGTTATCCCAGTGAACACTTACAAACCACCAAGTCCCTCTCCGCCACCAAGTGAGAAATCAGAATTCAGCTACTTCAGTAAGTACTCTGAGGCAGCAGAGCTCAGGAGCACCGCAGCTGTCACTCGTTCTCAGGAAACAGAAGTCACCTCAGGACCGTTTAAGCTGCGTTCACGCAAACAGAGGACCCTGTCCATGATCGAAGAGGAGATTCGGGCAGCCCAAGAGCGTGAGGAAGAGTTGAAGAGACAACGACAGGCACAAACATTGCATCCGCCTCGTACACAGAAGCTGAAGACCAACACCCAGCCAAACAAGCTGGTCCTTCCTGGGAAGACAGCACCAGGTATGATTATATCTAACCACTGTGTGCAATCATTGCAGCAATAATTGAACACTTAGGATATGTGTGAAACTTTATTTGATGGCTCTAAACTAAAGGTCTTCAACCCTGTTCCTTGGGACCCACTATCCTCAAGAGTTTAGCTACAACCCTAATCAAACACACCTAAAGCAGACAATCAGGCTCCTCAGGACTGCTTGAAAATTGCAGGCAGGTGTGCTGAAGAAGGTTGGAAATAAACTTTCCAGGACATTAAGTCCCCAGGTGCATGGTTTAAGACCAATGCTCTAAACCAGAGGTCTTCAACCCTGTTCCTGGGGACCCACTATCCTCAAGAGTTTAGCTACAACCCTAATCAAACACACCTAAAATGGCCAACCAAGCTCCTCAAGACTTCTTGAAAATTTGCAGGCAAGTGTGCTGAAGCAGTTTGGAAATAAACTTTCCAGAACAGTGGGTCCCCAGGAGCAGGGTTAAAGATCTCTGCTCTAAAGTTAAGGAAACTTCTTAATTTATCCTAATTTTTAATAATGTAGGACAGGGGTTCTGAATTCTGGCCAGCGAGACCCATTTTCCTGCAGAGATTAGCTCCAACTGTGATCAAACTCACCTGGCTCACCTGGCTGTGTTTATGTTTAGGGTTGGAGCTGAACACTGCATGAAAATGGATCTCGCAGACCAGAGTTGAGAACCCCTGTTGTAGGACAAGTCATACTACAGCTGTTCTTTGTACAGTTTTTCATGGACTGCACCAGTTAATTTCATACTCCAATCAGTAATCCATGCATCTCCCTCTCCCTGTTGAAAAAAAAGCATATGCTGGTTAGGTAGGTTTTGATGCTGGTATGCTGGTTTAAGATGGTCCTTTGCTAGTTTATGCTGGTCCTTAGCTGGTTTGTGCTGGTCCTTTGTTGGTTTATGCTGGTCCTTTGCTGGTCCTTTGCTGGTTTATGCTAAGGACAAGCATAAACCAGCAAAGGACCGGCATAAACCAGCCAATGACCAGCATTAACCAGCAAAGGACCAGCATAAACCAGCTAAAACCAGCATCCCAGCATCAAAACCTACCTAACCAGCATATGCTGTTTTTTTTTCAGCAGGGCTGATATGCCAGTTTGGCTACTTATGCAAACCAGCTGCCAAATCCGAAGGTTCTGACATTTCTAGCACTGAGCTTTGATGTCAATTATCAGGTGATTGTCAGTCATATAAATTGACTCCTGAAGGTTTTCTTTATCGAGCTTCTTTAGTTTAGATTCCTTGCACACTGTGTCCCATGGGTCTGCACCCGCTGTTCAGCCTGAGTCACTTTTGCAAGCTGTGCTTTTTGAAGTGGGTTTTAAGAAAACTGCAGCACAGCGGCTGTTTTTTACGGTATGAACTTGATGACTGATGACTGCTCTGGATAATTGGCTAGACTATGTAGCTAGGGCACGTTTTTTTAATTCTAGTGACCACAAACACATTCAATTTGTGTTGGTTTGGATTACAACAGGGTACGCTTTACTGTTTCTGTATGTTTGATTGGTTTTGGGTTAAGAAGCATGTTTAAACTCCATTGTCCCACTTAGGCTTTATTTAGCATAGAGTTAGATGTAATGCTCTGCAGCACAGTGTTTAGTGTCATTGTGTACTTGCTGTTCCTGTTTGCGGTTGTCCACTTCCCATTCATGAAGATGAAGGTTATGTCTGCCCTCTAGTGGTGGTATAGGGAATGCATGAGTCTTTTCTTTAGCTTGCTTTTAGCTATAATACTAAATATAGTATATTATAGTATAGTACCATAGTATTTGAAGTAGTATCAGTCTCAATGTTTGACTTAATGATGGAGAATATAGACTTCTTGTAAAGAAGCACTTATTTTCTACAGCAAATTTTCATCCAAAGTTTGCATAAAGACTTGAGTTGCCAACGTCAGTAGAAGAAAATAAGGGCACCTTCAGTTTCAGAGAATATCAAATATGTGACAAAACTATTATACTGCTCTTTTATTTGATGTTTCATTTGGCCTTGTTTGTATATGTGAGCTGGACCACAAAACCTGTATGCGTCAAAATTAAAAAAAAAATTCTTCTATGCCAAAAATCATTAGGATATTGAGTAAAGATCATGTTCCATGAAGATATTTTGTAAATTTCCTACCGTAAATATATCAAACTTTTGATTGGTAATATGCATAGCTAAGAACTTCATTTGGACTACTATAGTTGTATCTCAGCCAAGTAGTGTCCTATCCAAACAAACCATACATCAATGGAAAGCATTTTTAGATTATGTATTTTAGCTTTCAGATGATGCATAAACCCTTATGACTGGTTTTGTGGTCCACAATCACGTTTAGATAACTTATTAATACATGGTTAGGTTTCGTGACACGGTTTTCTCTCAGATTCCCTTGATTTAATGGAATGAGGAACAGCATTGTGGGTTTCTACACTGAGTTCTCTGTGCCTTTAGTATGCACACTTGGGCCATCATCAAGAATGTGTCAGGGACTCTGGGCCCTTTCATGTCCCCTAAACTGATGAGTGATGAAAAAAAGTATCTTGCTGAAACACTTTCAAGTTCATATCAGTGCTTGGAATACTACCAGCAAAACAAAAAGTTTGAGTGGATGTTGTAAAAAACGTCAAGAAATTATATACATTTTTTAAAAATTAATTATTATTCTGTCTTGTTTTCTTTCGTCTACAGGTAAGATAGAGAAGGTTCGTCCAGTTCCTCCAGCATCACCATGCTCTTCAGATGGAGCTCTGCCCTCTCCGTTGTCTGATCTGGGCAGTGATGATTCTGGAGGACAGCGACCCAAGAACTTCATGCAGACTTTAATGGAGGACTACGAGACACACAAGGTCAAGCGCAGAGAGAAATCTGAGGACAACAGTGTAAGTCTCTTATGGTCATCTATAGAGGTTGTCAATTATTTTCTTGTCTACACTCGCACACTTTCAGACTTCCATTTGCATTTACAGTCAAAACGTTAACTTCCACTTTAGTTGACTTAACTTAATTCGCTTTAATTCTACAAAGACATTTGGAATTAGTGATTACTACCGCTAAAATACCATTGCCATGATCAGAAGCCATGTTCCTCTATTTCATCTCATGATAGCAATGTTAAGAAACGGGACTTTCCAGCTCATTCAGAAACTGAAATCATAAAGACTTTGAATGCTATTGAATGCATATTGAAGACACACTGTTTCATGTCAACCACAGTCTTTCCCCTTTTGTTTTCTCAGATATCAACAACACATTTCCTCTTAAAAAGCTATTTTTTGGAGAACAAACAACAAAGTGCCCTTGTTTTGCAACTTCGCTGCTCTGACAGCATCAGATTGTAACATTGTAATTCATACAAAGTAACAGTTATGGCTTCAGAATTAATTCACTTTCAGTTCTGAATGCAAAATAAGTGACTATAACTTCAGCTTGTTTTGCACTACATTGGTTGACCACAGATTTAAATATATAAAGACGCGTCTCTCTCAATATCTGTGGTACAGATAGCCCTAAACCTACACAAACAATACCTCCAGTTGTCAATAAATGCAGTCATAGGCTTTACCTTTAGTACCCAGTACTGATGCAATATGATCTGTATATACAGTGCCTTGCGAAAGTATTCATACCCCTTAATTTTTTTCACATTTTGTCATGTTTGCTACCTTAACTACTTTACATTACTTTTTTTCCCACATCAATCTACACTTCCTACATAATAGCAAAGCGAAAAATAGGTTTTTAACATTTGTACAAATTTATTAAAAATAAAAAACTGAAAAGATCCCATTGCATAAGTATTCATACCCTTTTCTGGGACACTCGAAATTTAGCTCAGGAGCATTCATATTGCTTCTAGATGTTTCTACACTTGGAGTGGAGTTAAACTGTGGCAAATTCATTTGAATGAGTCTGATTTAGAAAGGCACACACCTCTCAGAAAAGGTCTAACAGCTGAAAATGCATATCAGAGCAAAAACCTGAGGTCAAGATAACTGCCTGTAGAGCTCAGTGACAGACTTGCGTTAAGGCAATGATCTAGAGAAGAGTTCAGAAAAAAATCTGCTGCATTGAAGGTTGACAGAAGCATTCTCCATAATGGAAGACGATTGGAACAACTAGGACTCTAGAAAATGTCTGCCAGCCCCCATCCAAGCTGACAGAGATGGAGAGGAGAAAAGGTGAGGCAAAGAATGGCAGATAATTGCCAAATGCAGATGTGCAAAGCTTGTCACATCAGACCCAAACAGACTTGAGGCTGTAAAGGTGCTTCAACTATGTACTGAGTTAGGGGTATGAATACTTATGCAATGTACTTATTTCAGTGTTTTATTTTTATCAAATTTGTAAAATTAGCAAATCTGGTTTTTGCTTTGTCATTACTATGGCGTATGGAGTGTAAACTGATGTGGGGGAAAAACTAATTTAAAGCAGTTTAACATAATGCTGCAACAAAACAAAATGTGAAAAAAAATGAAGGGGTATGAAGACTTTTGCAAGGCACTGTAGTACATCAAAAGGCATATGAAAGTGGCATATTTGGTGTGAGCTGATTTACTTTCAAAAGCTGTTCTCTACACAATAGCAAGTGTTTGCGCATTAACGAATTCTTCCTCTTTCCCTCTCGTCAGTATGTCCGCTTAGTTACAACTGAGGTACTTGTACAATGCTTGCTTCAAACTTCATTGTGCCTTCATTTGTGTTACTGCATGTTTTTTGGGGGGAGTTGTAGCAGTGCCAAATACTTTGACATGAAGTGTGTTCCCAAGAAATCGTGTTATGTGTTGTGTATCATTATCTCATTCATTACATATACAGTAACAGTCAAAGTATTTGCACCTACATGACTGTATATCCATTCCCATAAAACCTGTCAGTGAACTTCAAATGTCCAGTCTTCATTTGATCATTTTGCCACCTCCACTCAGAATAATATTTCAACCCCAATGTCTTTTTGTATTTCTAAAATATTATATACACAACATTAAAGTTATCTGAGAACTTCAGATTGGACATTTAGGTTCATTGGAATAAGACACAAAGGCTCCTGTGAGTGACTTGGCACCAGACTTTCACAACTATATTTCTTTTGAAGCAGCATGGCTGTTCTCTTTTCCGCTTTATAATTTCTGCTTTCATGCTGTGTTTGCACTTAGGCTTGTATTGTGTGTTGTGGAGTTCACATCTAAAGCTGTTTCAGGCAATCAGATCCAAATTTGTACTCAGCATGAAGCTGTTTGGAACAGGTGTGGTCTAAAACTAGACCATCTGGTGTGTATGTTTGCACATGTGTGATTGATGGTTTCAACTAAATGTCTTAAAAGAAAAAACACGATATTAACATTACTTTTTGTTGTGCTCAGTATTAATAATGTATAGCCTTGCATACCTACCACTAGTGTTGGGGAAAGTTACTTTTAAAAGTAACGCATTACAATATTGAGTTACTTTTTATGGAAAGTAATGCGTTACGTTACTTTTGCGTTACTTTTTAAATCTGGGCAGGGCTTGCTAGATTGTTTTTAATATAAAAAAGTTGTATTTTTGGTAAATGTAAAAGCCTTTTCACACCAAAAGCCTCAGGCTTAGAGAAAAGTAAATTGACGTCTGTACAGTAGACCGCAGAAGAAAAAATGTCAACTCTTCAGCAATAAAAAAAAGATTAGATTAGATTATCTTGAGTAATTTTTGCTTATTAGTATGGATGAATTGGATCATCGAAGGTCGGCAGCAAAGACATCGGTTAAAAAAATGGGATTAAATACATAAAGGATATTTGTATTATTTATAGTTAATTATTGCAGGTTGGCATTGAATGTCAGTGTTTTTATTCATTTTGAAGAATACTGTATCTGTTTTTTTAGTGAGTGAGATAAATTAATGCATGTTCACATTTATTCTAGAACTAAAGCAACATCTTGTAACGATCGGCCTTATTGGTAGATGTTACTTAGATTTAAAAGGGGTCAGATTAGGCTGTGTGAGGTAAAATAAGTGTTTTAAAAAGATAAGACAACGACAAAAGTAAAGTGAATAAATAAATGTATTTACAATATTCACAAGGAACTAAAACAACACAGTAAAACCAGAATAACTTAGGCTGTTAAAAGCAGATTGTCCATTCAAATCATACCCTAAAACAGTCCTTAAGAATCCTAGTTGGTTGAAAGCTCCAAGTAAAAAGTGTCCACCGGTGTATATACAATCCAAAGAAGTGTAGTCCAATAGAAGTGATGCTGGAATGGTAAGTCCTTAAAAGAAACTCCACAATCCAGTGTTTGGTCAATGACCCTGATTGTTTGACATGCTGCCTCCTTTATACTGTTTAGTTCCTGATTCCTGTCATGTGACTGATCACATGACAGGCAGACCCAGACTCATTTAAAGACATACACACATTAAAATGGTTAAAAGGAATAAAATGGCTAAGACAACATGAAAACCTATTAAAACTCAAATATACATAAAATCATAATATATCGAGCAGGTTAAAACATGTGTCCTGTGTGACAGTGTCACATAGTCCCCCCCCCCTTAGCCTACGGCTCCCGGGGAAGAGGCTAGTCCCGTATAGGTCCTGTCAGCCATTGTCCATGTAGTGGGTATCCTCTAAAATGTGTGGCTTAAAATGTCTTTGTAAAAAGTTGGATAAAACTAGGCCCTCCCACACAGGCACTAGTCTGCCGGAGGAATCTAAGCAAACACTAGAGAGAGGTGGAATCTGATACCAGCCTGGGCGTCCTAGGGTAGGTGGCGCCGTTCCTCCCAGGATACTGTTGCACCCAGCCACGCTGGTCCGCCAGCCCCCCTGGCGTTTCCTCCTGTCCGGCTTGTGGGTCCCTTTAACGGATGATGATGGTGCTGATGAACGGGGTTGAGGTGGATGAGGTGGGTTCTTGGCAGGGTAGATGACGGCACCGACCTTGGTCTCCACCCCACACGACTTGCAGCTCTTAACGAACGTCCAGACGTCGCTGCGGACCGAAGGCCACCAGGCAACTTCCAGGATCAGCAGAAGAGTCTTTAGACGTCCATGGTGTTTCTTAGCCGTCCTCTGGTGGAAGTGGTGTACGGTTTGCTGGACAAGGGCCTTGGGGACGACTAGCTGGATCTTGTAGATGCCGTCCCCCTTCTGGATCCGCCGATACAGCAACCCCTGGTGGTCGAGCACTTCGATCCCGTTGGTCGGTGGAGTGGAGGGAGAGATAGAAAGTCCTGGGAGAGTGTCATCATCACCCTGCACGCTGCTGAGTTGCTCTTTGGAGAAGGGAAGGATGGAGAAGATGGTGTCGAAGTCTGGCCCGGTTGGAGTGGTGGCGCAGGACTCTCCATCAGTGGCTCTGTTGATGATCTTTGCAGTAGCTGAGGTGCTGGGATGGTTAGCCGGAGGAAAGCCAGGGGTTGACGTGGGAGGCACTGGGCTGGTCGTCGCAGTGCGAGGAGAGATGGCGACTTCTGGATGCTTTTGTTGCTCCAGTTGTTTCGCCCATTTCTTGTCTCTCCTCTTAAAACATTCGAAGACCTCTCTCTCTAGTGTCGCCACGGCATCCTTAATAGATTCCTCCATTTTGGCAAACTTAAAATCCACAGAGTCTCTAAAACCCACTTCACGGTTAATATTACTTTCAACAGAGTCTTTAAAATCCTTCTCCAATTTTAAAACAATGTTTTTAAGAGCAACCACCTCAGCGCGAAGCTGTACACACTCACAGTGATGTAAAATCCGTTCATCATTAAAAACAGCAGATGTATTAAAAGAAGCAGCATTAACGTGGTTTGTCGTCATCTTAAAACACTCTTCTCAACACAGCTTTTAAAATCTTTTAACGTTCCCCGTACGGGCCACCATATGTAACGATCGGCCTTATTGGTAGATGTTACTTAGATTTAAAAGGGGTCAGATTAGGCTGTGTGAGGTAAAATAAGTGTTTTAAAAAGATAAGACAACGACAAAAGTAAAGTGAATAAATAAATGTATTTACAATATTCACAAGGAACTAAAACAACACAGTAAAACCAGAATAACTTAGGCTGTTAAAAGCAGATTGTCCATTCAAATCATACCCTAAAACAGTCCTTAAGAATCCTAGTTGGTTGAAAGCTCCAAGTAAAAAGTGTCCACCGGTGTATATACAATCCAAAGAAGTGTAGTCCAATAGAAGTGATGCTGGAATGGTAAGTCCTTAAAAGAAACTCCACAATCCAGTGTTTGGTCAATGACCCTGATTGTTTGACATGCTGCCTCCTTTATACTGTTTAGTTCCTGATTCCTGTCATGTGACTGATCACATGACAGGCAGACCCAGACTCATTTAAAGACATACACACATTAAAATGGTTAAAAGGAATAAAATGGCTAAGACAACATGAAAACCTATTAAAACTCAAATATACATAAAATCATAATATATCGAGCAGGTTAAAACATGTGTCCTGTGTGACAGTGTCACAATCTTACTCACGATTTCTCTCAACATGAGGACAGGAGAGCTTTTAATCAATAAATGGAGGGGAAAAGTAACTGGCGTTACTAATTTGAAAAAGTAACTCAGATATTTTCTTGTCAATTAAAAAGTAATGCACTACTTTACTAGTTACTTGGAAAAAGTAATATTATTACGTAACTTGCGTTACTTGTAATGCGTTACCCCCAACACTGCCTACCACAGTATCGCATGGTATTGCAAAATTACAAATTCACCCAGCACTTCTACAACACACTTTTTAATTTTAGAGCTAAAAATCACATTATATAGATGCAAATGTTATTGCAAGTTAACATCAGTTTATGGTTGCAAGGGAAATGTGCTTCTAATGTCTTCTTAACATGATTTTAGATTTTTATATATGGGTCATTCCTGGGATTCTGTAATATTTTAGCCCCTCGCATTTTTTTTAAAGTGGTGGTTCACCACAATTAATTGTTCACATTACGTTGGTATGCCCATTATAATAAATCAAATTAATTATTGCATTTTTATGTTTTTTAGTATAAAATAATGTCTTATTTCTATCCTAAACCAAGCATTTTGTCATGTCCCTGAGGCCAGTTTGTACTTAGAAAATTGTTAACAAGATGTGCATAGTGTCTTTTGGGCAACAATGTAAGCATTCATTTGTCTTCCTTTCTTGTGAAGAATAGAAGATATTTTATTAAAAAAAGAGACTTTAAAGTTATGTCCCTCTGTCTGAACTTAACCCCGTCACACTAACCATTCTACACCTATAATAATTTAGACTTTATTTACCAGAAATTACATAATTCAGGCCTTTTTAATAGTGTTGCAGAAAATGCTTAGTAGTATCATACTTTTCAGGCATATTATAGTCAGGGAGGGTAGTCAAGTTTAACAACTCACCCCCGTTACATAAAATTAAGAAGGAAAATTATGGATTTAAATTAAATGTTGATCAAAAAAAAGTATATATTGTTTTATTGCTGTCATATATGGTCTACTCTCCTAACTACATGAGGAGCAGTGGCCATTTTAAGTGAAAACCTCAACCCCGTCACGAATATATGCATTTCTCATTGTTACCTTGTGACAGTGTTGAGTAATTTACTTCATTTATTAATAATTTTAATGCAAAAATATAAAATAGTCATGGTTTCAGCAAATATATACTTATCAAAATCATGACAATTTATATTTTTGTTATAAATAGATTTTTTGATGTAATATGTCCACTTAATGGACATTAAAAAAATTAACTAATAGTTATCACCTTATTTACCCAGTTGATTAATTACTTTGATAATTGCAAACATTTTTTGTATTACGAGTTTTCTAAAATGTTAGGTTTTAATATGCAAATGAGGCATTATTTAATGAAATATGCGCTAATTTGCATACATTTCTAGTACAAAAATCTAAACACCGGATGAAGTCAGTTACAAAATTCTTGTTTAATTTTTTTGACATATTAGAGTCAAATGTTTTTGCAGAAGGATTTTTTTCACTCTATAATTTATAAAACACTTTTTGGGGAATAAAATGTTGTATAAAATCAAGCAAATTATATATGAGCAAATCCCTCTGTAAAAACCTTCAGGATATAGTTAGGAATAAAAATGTAAAGTTTGGTGTGTGTGAGTGCTACTGAAGCGGAGATTTATGGCTCAGTGTTGGAGACAAAATCATTTGGAGAAAATGGCCTTTAAAAATATGCATTGTAATTGAAATCTATTGACACAAATAGATAAAGTGCTATAAAAGAAACATTAACGGTGTCTTTTGGATGTTTTCTTTCCACTAGTCTGAAAAAAACACTTTATGAAAAACCAAAAAGCCCAAAATCTCAAACTTGACCGGTGCATGAAAAAACAATGTGCTTGTCTGCAGTGTCTCTCCTTAAACTTTGACAAGCATCCTTACATCAAAAAATGCACCCATATTTGCAGCAGAACGATAGTGTTGGCCATATAGATATGTTGACCCAGAAATAAGGGGACACTATCAGACAGAGAAACTAAACCAAAATTTAAAATTGAAGGCAATGTATCCCTTCAAATATCTTACAGACTTCAACCCTGTCACACCTTGTCGCATTAATATTTTTGGAAAAATATAGGGAAGACAATTAAGAATGAAAGCAATTCTTGCTGATTGCTATCTGACATGTTAAAAGATTAGTTCACTTTCCGAACACAAATTTACAGGTAATGTACTCATCCCCTTGTCATCCAAGATGTTCATATCTTTCTTTCTTCAGTCGTAAAGAAATTGTTTTTTGAGAAAAACATTTCAGGATTTCTCCCCATATAGTGGACGTCTATGGTGCCCCCGAGATTGAACTTCCAAAATGCAGCTTTAAAGGGCTCTAAACGATCACAGCCGAGGAAGAAGGGTCTTATCTAGTGAAATGATCTGTCATTTTCGTTTATTTATGTGCTTTCTAACCTCAAACGCTTGTATTGTCTATGTCTGCAGGAACTGTTTTTTCCGCATCAAGACAGTTAGGGTATGTCGAAAAACTCTAATTTTCTTCCCCAACTTCAAAATAGTCCTACAGTACATTGCCTGCAGAAGTACCGACCCAGTGTTTACAAAGTGAACATGCGAAGAAGATCAAATGCCCTTTACAAAAAAAAAAGGTAAAACAGCAATGTAGGTCAATTTTAGAGTTGAAGAAGAAAACGTGATGGGAGTTTTGCGACATACCCTAACTGTATTAACCCGGAGCACACTGACTATGCATGTGCATCGCAGACGAGACAAGACGAGCATTTGAGGTTAAAAAGTATGTAAATTGTCAATTTGTTTTGAAAATGACAGATCGTTTCACTAGATAAGACCCTTCCTCCTCGGCTGGGATCGTTTAGAGCCCTTTGAAACGACATTTAAACTGCATTTTGGAAGTTCAAACTCGGGGGCACCATAGAAGTCCATTATATGGAGAGAAATCCTGAAATGTTTTCCTCAAAAAACATAATTTCTTTACGACTGATTAAAGAAAGACATGAACATCTTGGATGACAAGAGGTGAGTATATAATCTGTAAATTTTTGTTCTACAAGTGAACTAATCCTTTAAGGACTAAAACAATAAAATTGTGGTTTTAGTTAAATTTCTAATTTTTTTTTTATTTTTATTTTTTACAAAAATAAAGAGACCATAGACATACAATTTGTGTATTTTTAACCTCAGTCCTGTAAAAATGTGGAAAAATATGATAAATGTTACATTTGTTATCATTAAATTGTTATCAGGGACACATGGGCAGTAAGTAGATGTTTGTTTTATAAAAAAAAAGTCTGTGTAAAATCTTTTTTTTATGTGGGGTATTTAGAAAATGAATCATAGTTGGAAAATATATATATATATATTTGAAGTTGAAACATTATCGAAACCCAGAAATGACCCATATATATAAATAGTTCAGTCGCTATGTTGAAAATATCACTGTAACTAAAAGAACAATAAAAATAAAAGCCATTAACGCATATTTTAATCTTTTAATCTTTTATCTTCAGGTTCTGGAGGCAACGCGTGTCACTCGCAGAAAAAGTAACATGGCCCTCCGATGGGAGGCGGGAATCTACTCCAACCAGGAAGAGGGTGAGGAAGAGGAAGAGGAAGAAGAGGAGGAGGAAGAGGAAGAGTAAACTAAACTTGCATTTTATACCGAAAAGAAGGAAAAACCAGAGGAAAAATGTGCAACCAGACAAACACAAGTATTTATTGGGAATTCAAACCCCAACAGCAATTCACACCTCTCTGAAGATTGGTTTCTGGAGCCTATGGGGGAAAAAAGAAAGAAAAAAAAACAACTTTTCTAGACATTGAAGACTAGAGATACTATACCGCTTCACAATTTCACCAAGTTATTGCTTTTTTCCTTTTGTGCTGATACGTTTAAAAATGGAAAGCGAGTATTGATTTTTGAGACTTTTTGGGATTAATGTTGGAAGATCACATTGTATTTGAATTTCACAGACATAGATGTTGGATTTAGGACTTGGAGAGATGGAAAGAATGGGAAATATGGGGTTTCTAGCTAGATTATTGACATTTCGACTCTGGTTTGATCTGGATTGGTGCCATGTACCAGAAAGCAGAAGTACACAAATGTGTCTTGCATTGTCTGAAAGGGCAATATACTCTTATTTGTTTTTTTTTCTGTTAGTCACATGATCTCCTAAGCTCTCCTAATCTTGCCATATAGTTCAGAGAGAAGCTTTAATGAGGAGGACAAATGAAAGTAGGGCACAAACATTCACAACCTTGAAGGTTTGTAAGAGCAAACTCTTCGCCCAGACCGATATAACAATACATCCAAGCATACATTTTGCAGTTGAAGGCACCTGCGTTTGAATGAAAGTTATAGCAGATTGCATAACAGCAGATTACTTGGAAATGTTTATGTGTAGCAAAAATGAAGGAAAACATGATATGTTGAGAAAGCATTGATTTTTAAATTAATCTAAATTTAAAAGGGTGAACAGTTCTCTTTCCTGTTTAATTGTTAATGCAATACCATTATTTAACATGGTTAAAAAAAACTATGTATTGATACATGTGTGCACGAATGTCTGAAATGTTGCAATGGTTTTGTTCTTCAATCACGTTCTTCAAAAAAAAAACATTTGGCAATACAGGACACTGGCATCAGTGATGGACGTACAGCATAAAAATGGACATTTAATCTTTGCCTTTGGTCAGATTTTTCCACAAACGAAGACAATCCTACGAGCTTCATTCGACAATGTGGCTTTGTTGCTTTTTTGTACCCTTCACATATAATATATATATTACACAGAAGTATTTAATGGACTGCTGTCCTTTTATGAGTATACATGAAGTATTTGTAGTCTCTGGATTAGTGGCATAGGTTCTCAAATTGCAGAAACATTGCAAAAAAGTACAGTTGGGTAGCATACAAAGAAGCATCAATGTTTCTGGAGAGGATGCATTAACTTTAGCCTATTTAATGGATGAAAGCATGTTTGTTGATCTCTAGATACCGACTTTCTGAAGTGTTGATTTGTTTTGATGCTTGGTGTGAGATTGTGTACTGACCATCAGTTTTACTCAGAGCAGGATTTGGATTTTTACTGGGATTCTTTGATATGAGATGATTATTGTTGGTGAGCAAATAATTTGAATTTTATAAGGGGAAATATTTTTATTTGAGCAGTGAGATATATACAGTGAAAATAGTTTTGGAAAAACGACATTTACTCAGCACATTTATTCATATATACTGTGTTGTGTGTATTTGAGGGCCAAGTATGCCATACTATATGCAGTTTTCATTAGTTTGTTTAGGTGCTATAGGTAACATTACTAGCACAGAGTAGTTAAAAGTATTGACCGTGATGCTGACGGGTTTTGCATCATGAAATGTGCAGCGTTCAGTTGAAATGTAAACCCAGCTTTAGGCCAGTTTTCCTAAAGCTGGCGTGCTTTTGTACTATAATGTATGAGATATGGACAAAAAATGGTTTTTACCTCATCAAGCTAAAGTATAAGAAATAAGCCAACGTTCAAATCTGTAATATAATAGGATTCCTATGGCATAGGATGGTGGCCAAATTGCTTTTAATACAGAATACAAGAGGAAAAAGGAACCGTTAGAAATTGAGCAGTCTTGCAGTTGTTGACGTGTAAAAGCATTATGGCAAAAGCATGAGCCTTTGAGGACATCTGAAAACAGCAGACGATAATTGCAAGTGCAAGCACAATTTTCAGCGCAATTTCACTAGCAGAAATATTCATTATCTATTGTCAATAGTGTATTAAGCACAACCAAGCAGCTTTGTGTTGGTCAAATTTCTTTCGCCCTCCTTACACTAATTTCTTGATCGTGTGTATTCTTATTTAAATGACTGTTTAAATGCAACCGCACGTTTAATGTTGCGAAATTTCATCACTGATGTATACTGCCCTCCAAAGGCAAAGTGCAGTAACTACATATTTGGTCAAAATTGTGTTAAGGCTTAAAATGGGCTTTGTGACAACTGTTTGTCTTGTGGCAAAGTCTCCTGGTTCAATTTTGTCCCGTTTCAGAGAAACGAGAGTGTCAAAATCGCAGTATGGCGTAAAAACTTTAAAGGCATTTTTCTCATTTTCAGTGTTGGCGTAGTTACTGCACTTTGCCTTTGTAGGGCAGTATAGCTGTTTACATATTAATGCATTGAGGTTTTTGTGTGAGGGTTATAAAGTTATAGTTGTGTTCGATTCAAGGCGTTGACCAACAGAATGCTGTTGTTTTAATGGCAGGGTTGCCAAGTCTGCGGTTTTACCAGGGTTGCCAGTTTTTGTTTTTGTTTTTCTTTTACTCCGGGACGCCCTGTGCACAAATTTTGACGCAGTGGACTCTTGATGGAAAGGTAAAACCGTGATTGGACTCAATTGGTCTGGTTTTGTTTTTACAGACCTGGCAACCCGTTTAAAGTAACTTCTGCACAAAATGGACTTTTTGTCAGTGAAATTTGTGGCTAATGTGATTGCTAATGTTTTCAACTACAAACTACTTGAGACTTGCAGTCAAGCATTTTTCCTACTGCATCTGTTGCAATAGATTATCAGTTTCTTTGTCAGTTTCAAAGAAAAAAAATCTTGCCTTTAATGAAATCACCAGAAGTATTGCTTTTTCCACAGTTTGAACCAACAGTGTTTTGTTATTTTTACTTTTGAAGTAACACCAAAAATGTGTTGCGTGTTTTGCTCTTGTTGTTTAAATAGTTATGATTACAGATCCATTTGCAAATGCTTCCTTAAAAGGTTTTAACGAGTGCTCTAGTTCCCTTTGGCAGAAACCAAAGGACTATTGATATGGTGTGACAATGCAATCATGCTTTCAAAAGCCCTCTTTTGACATGTTAACCACTTATTGTATGTTAATATTCTGCTTATATTGTTTTATAGTAATTGTAAGTTTCACTCTTACACACATATATAATTATTTTCTCATTAAAATGAAAATGTGTAGAAAAGGCTCTATTCTTTCCTTGACTTTCCATCAAAATCTGCCAATGAAAATTCACTGAAAGTGTACTCACCCACAGGCCATCTGAGATGTAGATGAGCTTGTTTCTTCATCAATTTAATGGATCCTCTGCAGTGAATGGGTGCCATCAGAATGAGAGTCCAAACAACTGATAAATAATCCACAAATAATCCATACCACTCCAGTACATCAATTAGCTCTTTGTGAAGCCAGAAGCTGTGTGCTTGTAAAACACAAAGACATTTTTAAAGCTGCAGTCCGTAACTTTTTAGAAATAATAATGTGAAATCAGTTTTTGAGCAAGTACAGTGTTCAATATTATCTTGATTCACAACATTAAGCTTGTAATATTGTTTTCTAGTTTAAGTGGTACTGGTAGGAATTCGCTGGAAACTGCCACGTCATTACATCACATCTGTAACATATCGAAGGCTAGTGGGCTATAATCGCATGCGGATGCTGCAGGTGCCGGATCATTCATAGCCTTTTTTTACAGCAGCTGAAATAATTAAATATATCATTTAGATGACAAGATTGTGTTTATGAAGCACATGTGAAATTATGTTTCAGTTTTTAATGTGCATCTGATTACTACCTGGGATTACACAAGATGTGTACAGTGCATCCAGAAAGTATTCAGAGCACTTCACTTTTTCCACATTTTGTTATTTTACAGCCTTATTCCAAAATGGATTAAATGTATTATTATCTTTAAAATTCTACAAACGATACCCCATAATGACAACGTGAAAGAAGTTTGTTTGAAATTCTTGCAAATTTATTTAAAGGGGTCATCGCATGCAAAACTAACTTTTACATGTTGAACATTAATGTGTGTTGGCAGTTTGTGTACACAACCACCCTACAATGATTAAAATCCACCCAGTGGTATTTTTTTTATCTTTAAAAGTAATATCCCCTTTTTAAAATCAGGTCATTCTCAGCTTCTTGTTGTTGTGACGTCACACAGACAGAGGCCCCTCCCACGATAGTTGATTGACATGAGCACCTTACCTTAGACCCGCCCTCACCGAGCTGAAACAGTCTGACTCTGATCGCCATTGTGTGACTCAGGTGCAGAGGAAGACAAGAATGTCTCCGATTGAGCGATTGAGGTGTTCTGTTGTTGGATGTAATAATGAACATAGCAGTCGTCATTTACTCCCGACAACTGAGCCGCTGAGGATTAACATTACTTTCGTTTTTAAGAGGAAAGCATCTACATATGCGTCTATGTTCGTGCGAATCATTCGTGATGCAGCTTCACCCACAGCAGAAGTGCGTATAAGGGTTTTTTATACATTTTTGCAAATGGCCTTTTTTAATATGCTTAGTGGCAAGTTTTGTTGCTAAACGCAGCTAAATGCGGCTAAACACAGCTAAAGTAAACATTACGGCTCACCATCGCAGGCAGAGAGGGGCGGGGCGAGCAGAGCTGATTTGCATTTGAAGGACCATGCAATAATATGAGTTGATGTTTCGTAGAGCTGATTTTGACAAGGTAAAAGTGTGTTTTTTTTACACTACTATTGAGAATTTTTAACCACTTTAAAGGGGTCATCGGATTCCCATTTTTTCACAAGTTGATATGATTCTTTAGGGTCTTAATGAAAAGTCTATAATATACTTTGGTTACAAATTCTCAATATTAATGTAAAACAAATGCATTTTACCTTGTCAAAATCAGCTCTGCAAAAGTCAGCTCATTTTATTGCATGGTCCTGCTAATGCTAAATGCTAATGAGCTCTGCTTGCCCCGCTCCTCTCTGCGGTGGAATGATGAGTTGTAATGTTTACTTTAGCCGCATTTAGCGAAACTTGCCAGCAAGCACATTATTAAAAAAAAAGGCCATTTGCAAAGATGCATAAAAAACCCTTAAACTCACTTCTGCTGTGGGTGAAGCTGCATCAGGAATGATTCGCATGAACATAGACGCATATGTAGATCGGGATCGTGTTTTCCTTTAAAAAATGAAAATAACGTTAATCCTCTGCGTCTTCAGCGGCTCAGATGTCCGGAGTAAATGACCATTGCGATGTTTATTCTTACATCCAACAACAGAACACCTCAATCGCCCAATCTGAGACATTCTTATCTTCCTCTGCACCTGAGTCACACAATGGCGATCAGAGTCAGACTGTTTGATCTCGGTCAGGGCGGGTCTAAGGTAAGGCGCTCATGTCAATCTACTATCGTGGGAGTGGCCTCTGTCTGTGTGTCGTCACAACGACAAGAAGCTAAGAATGACCTGATTTTAATAAAGGGATATTACTTTTAAAGATTAAAAAAAAACACTGGGTGGATTTGTGTCATTGTAGGGTGGTTGTGTACACAAACTGCCAACACACTTTAATGTTCAAACAACATGTAAAAGTGAGTTTTGCATCAGATGACCCCTTTAATACAGAAATACATAAAATGTACATAAGTATTCACAGCTTTTGCTCAATATTTTGTTGAAGCACCCTTTGACACCAATTACAGCCTCAAGTCTTTTTGAGTAGGTTGCTAGAAGCTTGACACACCTATTTTTGGGCAGTTTCTCTTCTCAAGCTCCATCAGATTGGATAGGGAGCATTGGTGCACAGCCATTTTCAGATCTTTCCAAAGATGTTCAACCGGGTCCACGTCTGTGTGCTTAGGGTCGTTGTCCTGTTAAACGGTAGTCGCCCCAGTCTGAGGTCCAGAGCACTCTGGAGAAGGATGTGTCTGTACATTGCTGCATTCATCTTTCCCTTGATCCTGACTAGTTTCTCAGCTCCTGCTGCTAAAAAAAAAACCCACAGCCTGATGCTGCCACCTCCATGCTTTAGTGCAGGGCTATTCAATTGGCGGCCCGCGGGCCCAATGCGGCCCGCCAATCATCTTCGTCCGGCCCGAGGGAGCAGCAGGTGGCTTGAATGGTTTTTGCACTAATTAGTTTGTCCACTAGGTGGCGGGCCAGCCAAAAAAGAAAAGCAAGAGAGCCAAGAACAACAACAATCTACCGGAGATCGCAACATCATCAATAGACGGCAGATTTGACAAGCACTTGTAGGGCTCCAGACTGCGACCAAATGGTCGCATTTTATCTGCCGGTGCGACTAAATTTTGTGAGCGGTCGCAATGGCGCGACCACCGCGTTATTCAACTTATAAGCGCTGCTATTTCTGTTTCATATGAGAAACATTAAACGGCAAACGAAGCGAAAGAGAAACCAAAGCGCGCCACATTTGAGCTGCGCAGCGCGGACCGTTTATCAGCTCGGACCGCAACGCAAACACACTTGTCCGAGCTCAGAACAGCATCGGGAACCAAAGTTGATTTCGCGACACTGTTACTGCACAGTGCTGCGAGATCCAGTGAAAAGTGTTTGAATTCGCCCAGAATGAATTAAGGTTGCTGAAAGATCAGTGAGAATCATTCAAATTCTGCTCAGAATTCTGTTTTTAACAGCGCTGATGTAGGCTATGTCAGACAACCAGAAGTCACACCAACTTAAGCAAAGTCGAATGTTTCATTATTCATTTCAGGGTTTGTACAACCTTTTGAGAGAGAAATTCAAGCACTTTTCAATGACTTTCAAGCATTTTGCACAACCATTTTAAGCACTTTAAAGCTCTTATGATCCAATTTGAATGTTATCTTGATGGCCAAAATATACTTTGTGGTAAACAAACACTTATGTAAAATTAAAAACATAAAATATCGATTATAACCAGTATATGGCAATAATAATCTGTCTATTTTATGCATATACAATTTATAGTTTATGTGAAGATTGTTTTAAAATCACCTAAATTAAAAGCTGTTATATATTTCAGAGCCTATTAAATGTTGGGCTTTCAATTCTACTGTAATGTTGAATGGACATAATTAATATGTAAAACTGAGAGAAAATTAATTTAATAGAGTCACCAGTAGCAATATTGAAATCAATACTTCATTAATAATAGGCTACTTGGTAAAAAGATGCTATTAAACACATATTTAAAAATACTTTGTTGTTTCTACCTTAATTTGGAGGTTCATTGTGAAATTATGACAGTATAAATATATAAATATGCGATTATTCATGATTAATTACAAAAAAATGTGTGATTTTTTTTTTTTTTTTTAATTGATTGACAGACAGCACCTTAACCTTTTATAGATGTTGGTGTTGGTAATATTAGTTCATTTTAGTGAAAATGCATTTCAGTGTAATTGTATAGGCCCCCTAGAAAAAGATCGGGACGGCCCCCATCCCCTTGGCCCGCTGCAAATTTCCAGTTCGATAATCCGGCCCTCAAATGGATCTAATTGAATAGCCCTGCTTTAGTGTATGGATGGTATTGACCAGGTGATGAGCGGTGTCTGGTTTCCTCCAGACATGACGCTTGGCATTCAGGCCAAAGAATTCAATCTTTGTTTCATCAGACCAGGGGCCTCATTTATAAAGACTTGCGTAGAAACCATCCTTGATTTTATCTAAGAACTTTTCTGATTTGATCGTAAGAGCGATTCAGAGAAAACGAACGTACCACGAAATCCATGCGTACGCCAGTCATTCGGTTATAAATCACAAATGATCGTGGAATTGTGTGCAGCTGAATGTTCCGCCGTCGAAACGCCCCTGCTTAATTAATTAACATATAAAATGAGCTCATTCCTAAAGCAAAAACTCTGTGACAATGGCAAGTAAAAAGGAGCGCAAGAAATCAAATTATAGTGAGGCTAAACTATCTGCAATACCAGGCATTACCACAAGGAAACGGCCGTACGCCAAGCTGGAATCTGACGTGGAGATAAGTACTTTTCCACGTCAAAGACGGTTTTTATAAATCTGTACTTTGACGTGGATTTGATCGTACGAACACTCTAAGATCAAATCAGTGCGTAAGAAAGTTTTATAAATGAGGCCCCAGATAATTTTGTTTCTCATGGTCTGAGAGTCCTTCATGTGCCTTTCGGCAAACTCCAGGTGGGCTATCATGTGCCTTTTACTGAGGAGTGGCTTCTGTCTGGTGGAGTGCTGCAGAGATGGTTGTTCTTCTGGAAGGTTCTCCTCTTTACAGAGAAACACTGGAGCTCTTTCAGAGTGACCATCGGGTTCTTGGTCAACTCTTTGACTAAGGCCCTTCTCCCCAGTCGCTCAGTTTGGCCAGGTGATCCACTCTAGGAAGAGTCCTGGTGGTTCCAAAGTTCTTCCATTTATGGATGATGGAGGCCACTGTGCTCAGTGGGACCTTCAATGCTGCAGAATTTTTTCTGTACCCTTTTACAGATCTATGCCTCCATACAATCCTGTCTCTGAGGTCTACAGACAATTCTTTGGACTTTATGGCTTGGTTTATTCTCTGACAAGCACTGTTAACTGTGGCACCTTATATAGATGTGAGTGGCTCTCAAACCATGTCCAATCAATTGAATTTACCACAGGTGGACTCCAGTCAAGTTGTGGAAACATCTCAAGGATGATCAATGGAAACAGGATGTGCTTGAGCTCAATTTTTTAGTGTCATGGCAAAGCCTGTTTTTTATTTCTGATAAATTTGCCAAGATTTCAAACTTCTTTTATGTTGTCATTGGATTAAATTCATTATTTTCCCCCAACTGTATAACTGTACTCCATGTATTGCTTGTAGAATCTAGAGGAAAATAATTAACTTAATTCATTTCGGAATAAGTCTGTAACATTACAAAATGTGGAAAAAGTGCAGTGCTTTGAATACTTTCCGGACACACTGTATTTTAGAGAAAACCAGTTCTAAGGAGCATAAATTTCCTTTTATGAAATTCAAATTGTATGACAATTAGAGATTAGACTGTAGAATACAGACATTGAAATCTAACACTAATACACACTAAATACACACAGTCAGGCAAAGCTAATGTTGTTAACATCAACAATTTGAGAACAAAATAGAACAACAGTAATAGCTAATCATTCGCAAGACTTGATGTGATACAAGCTAAGCAATCATTAGATTTATCACCATTGTTATACAGGACATTTACATCAGTAATAAAAGATCCCCAATATTATTTAACATTATTTTTTTAGCAAATTTAATGTAATTTGGAATTAGTGACCCATCTCTGCTAAACCACTCTCCACGATATTGATTTTTCCAGTGAAATCACAATAAAATGGATTGGAGTTTTGTTCAGCAAACAGGCAACAAAAGGTATGGAATTACGCCAAGTATTATAGCATTAGTTCAAACAGTGATTGATTTAGCATCAGTTATGGCTAAATAGTCATTATAAAACAATACTGCCCTCCAAAGGCAAAGTGCAGTAACTACGCCAACACTGAAACTGAGAAAAATGCCTTTAAAGTTTTTACGCCAGCCAGTCAAACATGTTGACACTCTCGTTTCTCTTAAACAGGACAAAATTGAACCAGGAGACTTTGCCACGAGACAAAACAATTGTCACAAAGTCCATTTTAAGCCTTAACTCAATTTTGACCAAATGTGTAGTTACTGCGCTTTGCCTTTGGAGGGCAGAATAGTTCTGGTCCTTGATTCTGATTGGTTAAGCTGCAACCACTTTGTTGGAACCAAAGCTGTTTCTGAGGAACTACATTGTTTGGTGGAATGTTTTTATTTACATTATTACACTTTATTTGCTCTGTTTTATTTTGTGAAACCTTACTACATGGAATAACCATTTTATAAAAGCAATAAGCCCATGAAGCCATGGTTTACAGTGAATTTATAACAGCTAAGCTTCGCATCGTGCCTAACAATGCCCCTTAGCTGTTATAAATTCACTGTAAAACAAGGCTTCTTGGGGCTTATTGATTTAAAGGGGGTCCAATGCTGTTAAAGAGTTGGATTCTCATGCTAAACATTGCCAAAGTAAAAAATTAAAAATTATTTGGACGTATACACTGCGTATATATTTCTGTGCTGAATACACACTCGTTTCGTACAAGTTTCGGAAAGTTCCTTTTTCAGGGCAGAAATGGAGTTTTGCAAGTGAGTTTGTTGACAAATGTTTAATGAATAAGGAACAGTTCACATTGGATTTGCACATCGTTTGATAGTGAAAGATGGAGCGGTCCCAGCTATAAAAGATCCCCGATCATGATTCAGAACTGCAGATGGTAAGTGAAATTGCATCAAAAGTCTTTGTTTTGATGGCAATCAGCACACAAGTCAATATTTAGCTCCGCCCATGGTGTGCCTCCAGGAGCTTGGTTGTTTTTTTTGTAATTATGATGAAACTAAAGACTTTTTGGAGATATGAAGAATGCAGTACTACTCTATAGGTACTCAAGATTAACATGAGATTGGGTGAAACCGTATGTGTTATGCCCCCTTTTAAACTACATGATATTTTCACACTTTTAATGTGCAAAGATTCTGTGTATACCTCACTGTAAAAAAATTCACCTGTTTCAACTTAGGAAGGTAAGTTTTGTGGCTGCCTTAAGATTTTAAGTTATTTCAGCTTAAAAGCACAAGTCATTTCAACTCACGACTTTAAATCTTGCCTAGCGTTGAATTGCTTTATTTAAGTTCATTTGATTTTACAATATTTTCTGTTTCAACTCAAATTAAGTTGAAATAAGTTTTAACATGCAAGCAACCATAGAATCAATGTTAAAAATAGTTGATTTGTGAATCTTTTGCATCTGCTATTAATGTTGAAAAATTGTCAAACCAGCATTGTTGTGTTCAGTATTTGCTTTAGTTAGACTCTTGACTCTTTGTACTCAATGTTTCATTGTCTTTTACAATGATGCGCTAAAATACGTTGGTTAAGGCAATGGAAGCTGAGATCCATTAGGATCAGATGATGATATTGACTAATCACTGTGAACTTATTTAACTATTTTTTCATGAGTGTGTTTGGTTTTATATGGTTGTAATGTGAGATACTACAATGAGAGATTTAAGCCGTGTTACAGATATCACACTTAACAGAAAAAAAGACATTGTTGATTTAATTAGACATCAAGAATCAGCGTATGAAACTCAACAATGGTGACATTCAGCAAAATAAAATTGTATGCAGAAATGCATGTTGGGTATTAACATAGTACAAAACTCATTCATGATTCCCAGCATGCATTGCAGTTGATCTGTTTATCTGAATTAGTTTGATGATTGTCACCATTGTTGAGGTTTGTATGATGAGTGTTGATGTCTAAAACGTTCTCTGTTTTGCCACAGAATTTTCGCATTTGTGATAGAAAACATTTACATCAGTAATAAAAAAACATAAATTTTATTCAGCTTATTTGACACCATCACAAACAGTAATCTACTCCAACTTAACTTTAAAAACGTATCTTTTTTGGCATCAGTATTTACACTGAAACACTATTGTAACTCCAAAAGAAAGTTAATTTAACAAAAGGTAAGAGTCAAGAGCTCAACTAAAGCAATCACTGATCGCAATAACGGTGGCTTGTTGAAATTTCAACCTTTGTTCAGCATTAATAGCGGGTGATATTAATCATGTCATTAACATTGACAAATCAACTATTTTTGACATCGATTCAATGGTTGCTTGCATGTTAAAACTTATTTCAACTTAATTTAATAAGTTGAAACAGAAAATATTGTAAAATCAAATGAACTTAAAGCAATTCAACACTAGGCAAGATTTAAAGTGGTGAGTGCTTTTAAGCTAAAATGACTTAAAATCTTAAGGCAGCCACAAAACTTACATTCCTAAGTTGAAATGGGTGAAATTTTTTTACAGTGTGAAATGCGTGAAAAATTAACAATAGGCCTACATATGTCCTATGAAGCTTGAAGCCTTCAAAAAATAATATCTTCTTATTACTTCATATTCCGTTAAAAAACAAACTACATGAGGGTAAATAGACACAACATCTTTTATCACAATTATTTTCAATCGATCTGTCTGTTTAAGAGAACATTCCTCGTGACCTGTAATGAGATCATGGCCTGCTCTTTAACTTGAGATCCTGTTTGACTGGTTCACATAAACCAAGCAGGTATTGCATCACATGCGGGATGCAATGTGATTTTATTTTTCTTTAATAAATATGTTTTGCATTGCAATTAAAACGCATTTCCTTTTCTTTCAACTTTATACAAATATAGGTATTTTTATATAAAACAAACCTTTATCACGTTCTTACCGTTTAGAAAGTAAATGTGTTCATGTGTGGGTGAAAAAAAAATGACTAACCACTGAAAGTATTTCAGTGTGCAACTTCCCCATAGCAGAATGACGCGATGGGCTTCACCCAGGGAGTTTGAGCTTCTGTGAATATCGACTCAAGATAAAGTCTTGTTTGTTTTTATTGTTTTTTATGGCGTCTACGATGTCCTGTCGTACATACATCGCGCCTCTAGTGTTCTGTGCCCAAGTGGCCAGCTCGTTTTTTGACACCGCTCTCCAAATGGTGGTTAAACAACGATGCGCAAACCCCAACCGAGACAGCGAGCAGAAAGCTATCACCAACTTCAACATGACTTTCAACATGGTGCTCAAGTTCATGCCAATTGTGCCAGCCATCCTTTTAGCGAGAGCTGGAGACAAAGGATACAGGAAAGTGCCAATCGTTGTTCCTCTGGTTGGTTACTTTCTCTCTAGAGGTTTGCTCATGTTGGATATCTTGCTGGAATGGCCTCTCCAGGTGTTGTACGCAGTGCCGGTGATTCACGGACTGTGCGGCGGGTTCGCATCCTACTGGGCAGGTGTGATGGCGCTGGTGTCGGTGAGCTCAGGTGAGGAGGAGCGGTCCGTGCGCATCATGAGAACCGAACTGGTGTATGGAATCGCCGGCTTCGTCGGTAGTTTGGCTTCCGGTCACTTATTTGACCTCTATACCGTCGGTCTCCAACAAGGAGCCATTTTATCAAGTTTAAGCGTGCTACTGTATTTCCTCTGCCTGCTGTATGCGTTTTTTGTCCTCCGGATCGATCTTTTCTCAGTGCTTGGAGAGACGCAGGAGCGACGGGAAAGCGCTGGGATCATAAACCACGTAGCTCGTGATAAAATAAACATCGCTTTGCTGTTCCTCAGCGGGATTTTGTTTGATATAGCTGTTGCTGGAGGAATGGAGATGTTGGCAGCTTATGTGCTCAAAGACCCTCTCAACTGGGGCGCAACTGAGGTGGGTTATGGAAACGCGGCTGGATCGCTTCTCTTCATCACCAGTTTCTTGGGAGTGAAGATGTTCACGAGATGCTCACTTAGAGATGAGAGCATGGTCATGATCGGGATGGTGTCTTTCGCAACTGGGATTTATTTCATGGCATTTGTGACCACAACTCCGATGTACTTTTTGGGTAAGTTATGACCAGGGTGTAATATTTCAAGGCTACTTAAAGTTCACGGTAATATTTTCATCCGTATATGGCAAGCCGTTTTAGCCTAAAATATACTAAGCGTTACTCGTAATTGCATTTTTACTAGTAACAATATAATTAGAGAGCTCTATAATTCAATTCCTACTAGTAACAATGCCAATTATAGAGCTCTCTAATTCAATTATTACTAGTAACAATTCCAGTTAGAGAACTCTACAAATTAATTTTTACTACACTGTAAAAGGTTTCAACTTAAAAACTTAGCAGCTGCCTTAAAATGTTAAGTTAAATCAACTTAAGTCATTTAAACTCACAAGTAAAATCAACTAATTTTGATTGTAATAAGTTAGAATGACTTGTAGTTTCAAGCTGATTTAACTTGAAAACTTAAGGCAGCTGCTGAACTTAGGTTTTTCATTTGAATCTGGTGAAAACTCTTTACTTTTTACAGTGTAGTCATATTTCTACATTGACATCCATTCATTTTTAATTACAGACCTCTACAACATAATTTTTACTAGTAAGAATAACAATTAGAGTGCTCTCTAAATCAATTGTTACTAGTAAGAACTGAATTAGAGAGCTCTTTGATTCAGTTACAGAGCTCTGCAATTAAACGTTTTTTACTAGTAATAATTAAATTAGAGAGCTCTCTAATTGTAATTGTTACTAGTAAGAATTCAATTGTAAAGCTCTCTAATTGTAATTGCTACTAGTATAATTAAATTTTAGAGCTCAGTAATTAAAAATGAATGGAAGTTAATGGAGACATATGACTAGTAAAAATTAATTTGTAGAGCTCTCTATTTGGATTTTTTTCTAGTAAGAATTAAATTAGAGAGCTCTCTAATTGAACTGTTACTATAGTAAAAATGCAATTACGACGAGTAACGCTTAGTATATTTTAGGCTAAAACGGCTTGCCATAATCCGTATACGTTTTTTCATGCACCTGTCAAGTTAGAGATTTTGGGCTTTTCGGTTTTTTATAAAGTGTTTTTTTCAGACTAGTGGAAAGAAAACATTCAACATCAAAAAACACTGTTAAGTGTTTCTTTTATAGCACTTTATCTATTTGTGTCAATAGATTTCAATTACAATGCATATTTTTAAAGGCCTTTTTCTCAAAATGAGTTTTTTCTTCTACACTGAGCCATAAATTTCCACTTCAGTACCACTTACACACCAAACACTGCATTTTTATTGCTGTCTATATCCTGAAGGTTTTTACATATGGATTTGTTCATCTATAATTTGCTTGATTTTATATATTAAAAAAAAAATCCCCAAAAAATTGTTAAAAAAAAGTGTTTCCTGTCTGTTCAAAGTTTTTTCTGAATTATGTCCTGACAAAATTCCCAAAAACCTCTGTCAAAAAAAATAACCAAGAATTTTGAAACTGACTTCATCAAGTGTTTAGATTTGTGTACTACAAATGTATGCAAATATAGTGCATATTTCATTACATAATGAGTCATTTGCATATTTAAACCTTTTAGAAAACTTCAAAGTTTGCAATTATCAAAGTAATCAATCTGGGTAAGTAAGGTGATAACTTTTAGTTATTTTTTTTTATATTAAATATGACCATGCTGTAGTTTCGATTTGGCTGTAGCCTACGTGGGTGGTATTTATAACCAGTGTTGAGGAAAGTTAATTTTAAAAGTACTGTTTCACAATATTTCGTTAATTTTTTTATGTGCTGCGTTACTTTTGCGTTACTTTTAACGCAAAAGCCTGGGCGGGATTGGCTTGCTCGCTTGTTTTTAATATAAAAAAGTTATTTTTTGTGAAGTGTAAAAGCCTTCACACTAAAAGTGAAATTAATATCATCAGGCTGAAGGAATATAAACGTATGTCCGTACAGTAGAGGGCGCAGCTCACTATGTTTTACATACAATAGCACATATATCTTTAGGAATACAATAAATAAATAAAATACAAGAAAAAGGCTTTTTACATAAACCACTAATACTTATTGAACAGCTGTTTAGTCTTTTTGGCTTTTAAATCTGTATTTTTTTTTTCTATTGTCTCCAAATATATTTTAATATTAACTTTAAATTGTTCACAGTTTGGTCATTTATCGTTCCATTTGGCTTTATGAATATAGTAACAGGCAATTATAATAATCAAATCAAACATAAATATAAAACTCTTACCACCATCAAATGAAAAGCATTTTAACATAATATCAGCTTCTGATACTTTCAGTTGTGCTGCCATTCTGGATTGCATGAAGAATAGGAGAAGAACACTCTTCAGCATTAAAAAATAAAAATAAAAACACAAATGTTATGTTTATCTAAAGTCATTTTTGCTTATTAATATCATTGAATTGGGTCATCGGAGAGCTGTCAATCAAATAAATGTGAAAACAAAGTAACTGGCATTACTTATTTGAAAAAGAAAAACATTACAGATTTAAAGTAATATAATCAGACTACTTTTAGATTACTTTTGCCCTAACTCGTTTATCACATAAAATAAATAGGATAGTGTTGTACCATACTGACATAAAAATATAAAGAGAATAAAATATATTACATTTGTTGTTATTAATGATATGAAGTGCATTAAACATTATACCAAATCAAGGTTTCCCAAACTGGTGTTTGTGAAGAAACTGCAGGGGGTTTATGAGTTTAATGAGAAGCTAATAATTATTTAATTCAACATAAATCATTTTAAAATCAATCAAATAATAAAAAAAGAAATAAAAAGAAATCAGGGGTACTTCAAGTAAATATATTAGGTGAAAGAAGATCAGATGAAAAAAAAAAAAAAAGTTTGTGAATTTGTGCATTTTAATGTGTTTGAAAGACAAAAGCCTTCCGAAGACATAGAAATAGTTACATAACCTAGAGTGATAATTCAAATAAAAATTAATGTGTTTATCAGTATTTGTGTAAATCAGTAATGAAATGTTGTGGCATGCCTGACTAATGACTGAGAATGCCCACAAAACTTGAAGACTTTTTAAATGTATATACTGTAAGAAGTGGGCTATTTTAGAAAAAAGTAATCAATAGAATTGATTAGGAATCAATAAATTATGGATATTTTATTGCTATTGTGTAAATATTGTGTAATCATGTAATCCATAAAAAAGTAACTGTATTCTGATTACAAGTATTTTAAAATGTAATGTAATCTAATTACAGTCATGCCCAAATTATTCTTCCCCCTGACTTAAAGTTACTTTTATTCAACCAGCAACTTTTTTTTGACTGGAAATGACACAGGCTTCTCCCAAAAGATGACAAGACGATGTACAAGAGGCATCATTGTGGAAAAAATATTACTCATATTTAATTTACGTTTCAACAAAAAGTGGCATGTCCAAAATAATTCATACCCTTCTCAATAATCAATAGAAAAGCCTTTATTGGCTATTACAGCAATCAAATGCTTCCTATAATGGCTGACCAGCTTTTTGCATGTCTCCACTGGTATTTTTGCCCATTCATCTTTAGCGATGAGCACCAACTCTTTCAGGTTGGAGGGTCTCCTTGCCATCACCCTGATCTTTAGCTCCTCCACAGATTCTCAATTGGATTTAAGTCAGGACTCTGGCTGGGCCACTGCAAAACGTTAATGTTTTTGTCTGCTAACCATTTCTTCACCACTTTTGCTGTGTGTTTTGGGTCGTTGTCGTGCCACTGGTGCCCAAGGCCAAGTTTCTCTGCAGACTGCCTGATGTTGTTGTTGAGTTTTGATGTATTGCTCCTTTTTCATGGAGCCGTTTACTGTGATTAGGTTCCCTGGTCCACCGGCTGAAAAACACCCCCAAAACATTAGGTTCCCACCACCATGTTTGACAGTGGGGATGGTGTTCTTAGGGTTGAAGGCGTCTCCTTTTTTACGCCAAATGAAGGAGAGCCCAGATTCATCAGGATGGCCTTGGTGGTGATCCTCGGATTCTTTTTTACCTCTCTCACTATCCTCCTGACCAGCACAGGTGTCACTTTTGGCTTCCGACCACATCCTCTGAGACTTTTCACAGTGCGGAACGTCTTGTATTTTTTTACTAATACTTTGCACTGTAGCCACTGGAACTTCAAAACATTTAGATATGGTCTTATAGCTCTTTCCTGACTTGTGAGCAGCCACAATGCGCAGCTGCAGGTCCTCAGTGAGCTCCTTTGTCTTAGAGGCAGAGAGCCTCTGTTTTTCACCTGTTGAGTTCATTAAAACAGCTGTTCCCAATGAATCAGGGGGATTAGGATGTTTTAGAACAGCTGAGACTATTTGGAATGGTATGGAACTTTGGATTTTCTCATAGAGAATTTTGAACACTCCACTTTTTGTTCAAATGTAAATAAAAGCTTAGAAATATATTTTTTTTCCCACAATGATGCCTCTTGTACATTGTCTTATTATCTTTTGAGAGAAGCCTGTGTCATTTCCAGTCAAAAAAAAAGTTGCTGGTTGAATAAAAGTAACTTTAAGTCAGAATTTGCCAGGGGTATGAATAATTTCAGGCTTGACTGTACAAGTACTTCATTTTTGGAATCTGATTACGTAATCCAGATTACATCTACGTTTAAACTGGAATGCAATAACAGTGCTAATGCATAGTTCCACAAAGAAAGAATTCACAATGGTCACTATTAGGTGTAAAAAGTTGTGTAAAGCAGAAATGCTCTATAAATCACTTAAATGATTCATTGGTATTTGCCCTCTGATCTGAGGTTTTGTTCTTGTCTCCTTTAGCTCGCTCTGTCACTCTGTTTGCTCTGATTCCAATGCCCACCATTCGCTCGCTGCTGTCCAAACAGGTCAGGGGAACCTCATATGGTAGGTGTCAGTTCTTTATTCTCTCAATATCCTATACGAGTTGTGTGCTGCCTAAAATAGGCTTTATGTAACACTAAAATTTCCTCAAAAGTAAACATAGACTTAATTTGTATGTTAGTTCAAGCAGCTGTGCTGTGAAGCATATCAGTTACTGGTGTACAAATTCAGAAGTTGACGTGTGAACAAAAACAGAGAAATGAAACTAAGTGTCAGTGTATTCACCGATGAAGGCCACGAGAGTATTTATGCTTTTGTGTGGTAACAAAAAAGTAGCTTTATAGACAAGTGTAAAAATAAGTTTTTGACCTGGGGTGTGTTTCCCAAAATCCACTTTGGTCTCAAGTTCTGTCGTTACCAACAGTATAACGGAATTTGCAACCAAAGTGAGCACCTCTGGTTGTTTTCTGGTGGTCGTTGGTTTGCTGTCAGTGTTTAATTACCCATATTCTTGACTGACCTAGCTGGTGTTACTGTTGTCAGTCCCAGTTGTACAAACATTTGATGGTTTATGGTGAGTTAGAGTATGGTTTATCAGAAAAGCAGGGGGCCAAATACCGAGCCCTGAGGCACTTCAGTGGATAACAAATGCTTTTGAAACGCTCCTATCCTTGAAGGTAGTTTGTTAAATCTACCTAAAACAATACCTTGCTCAGAAAGAGTGGACAGGTGATTTTTTTTTTAGGCCTTACTCTGCTTTTATGCATGTCTGTGCTATTGGTAACCATCCAGAGGCAATGTTCTGTACCTTATCAGCAACACACAACTGTTGACAAGCAGATTTGAGCATTTGTAACGAAAAGATATTTGAAGCCAAGACATGCTGACAAGTTTAAAAGCAGTAATGTAATACAGTCACACTCAGTCACTAAAGACTAACTGTAATGTATCGTTGAGATTATTTAAAATACTAAACTTAGTATTTTTGAAGTATTTTTAAGTAGTCAACATTTGAAGTGGTTCAAAAAAGTTAATCAAATATGTCCTAGACAAGAACGGGTATTGTTTTGATTTTAGAACAACTTTGATGAAAGGTTTTGATCCACTTTAACTGTTGTCCACTTTAAATGTTGACTTATATATATATATATATATATATATATATATATATATATATATATATATATATATATATATATATATATATATATATATATATATATATATATATATATATATATATATATATATATATATATTATATATATATATATATATATTATATATAATAT